>NC_090725.1:294525718-294544097 GCF_036898095.1 Palaemon carinicauda | reverse complement strand
CGGTAGAACTTCAAAAGTTAAAACTTGCAGCAAATGTTATTATGTTAAACAAGCTGACATAAGTCTCTTTTTATAATTTATATTTGACAGATCTGATTTAATGTTACTGTTCCAAACATATTTTACTTCAAATGTTCATTACTTCTCATATACTTTATTTATTTCTTTAGTTCCTTTCCTCACTTTCCCTGTTGGATCCCTTGGGCTTATAACATCCTGTTTTTCCAACCATGGATGTAGCTTGACTAATAATAATAATAATAATAATAATAATAATAATAATAATAATAATAATAATAAAAGTTACAAGAAGGGCTGTGTGGACATTGTTTCATGGCTTTTTTTAATTAATACGATGATTAACTTTTTGTGTATTAGACCATCTACAGGAATATGTTCTTGCTGATTGCAATCACATGTTATAGGTGGATGGAAACTATTGAAAATATTCAATTGTTGAAGTTTTAATTGAACAGTTGAAACACAATCATGTATATCAATCATACGAGTCTCATTCTTGTTCCCTAGTGTGCAAAAATGGAGGGAGAGCTAATATTAGTTATAGAAAATTGAAATAATATCAAATAATGACGCTTGTGGTGTACTATATCTTGGGATTACATTCTTTTTGTGGTGGTCTGTTGGTAACGTCCTTGCTTGGCTATCGCCAGACTGGGATTGAAGTGCCGCTCAAACTCTTTAGTTCCTTTGATCATTGCAAACTCATCATCCGTGTGAGATGAGGATGGGGGTCTTGGGGGAGCCTACGGGTCTGTCTGTTGAGTCATCAGCAGCCTTTGCTTGGCCCTCCTTGGTCCTAGCTTAGGTGGAGAGGGGACTTGGGCGCTGATCATATGTATATGTGATCAGTCTTTTAGGTATTGACCTGCTTGATAGGGCAATGTCACTGTCCCTTGTCTCTGTCATTCATGGGCGCCTTTAATTAACTGTGATGTCTCAATAGAATGAATTGCATGAGGTCTCACCTTTTGTTAAAGCCTCCATCACTCCTATCATAGTAATCTACACAGGATCAAATAATAACTTCCTAGTGGTTTTGGTTAACGTTTTATCTGCGAACAATAATATCATGGCAAAGCATATCATTTGGTTTAGAACTGATAATATTATCACTCCCCAAGAGAGATTAGTTCATCAAACGTTCAACTGGGCTCCACAAGGCACCAGAAGAATTGGAAAACCCAGACCTACATGTCTGAGGACTATGAAGCGCGAAGTAGTAGACGGTGAATGGAGAAGTATAGAATTAAAAGCTGAAGATAGAGGCGACTGGCGTCAATACGCGTAGGAGGAGATGATGATGATTATGAAATATATGCTATCGCATTCTGAATCAATTTCCCTCGAGCTTAGCTCGATTAAAACTTCAAGATCTATCTAATAACATCAGGAATTCGTTACTAATTTCACAATAAATATATAGTAACCTTGTCTTGAATAACTAGTATGAAATCAATGTTTCAGCTAACTCTCCAAGTATGTATGTACCTTCAAGAAGCCTTGCATTTGCTGAAGGCACACTTTTTACGGTTGGCGACTGGAGTCCAATTTAGTGCTGGAGAATATTCCACGATGTATGCTAAGTAGACATTATTAAGGCTGCACTTGACAGTAAAACTCTGTATCTCAGACTTCATTTCCGTATCCCTTCACTCCTCCTTATAACACACACACACACACACTACACATGCACAAACGCTTACACATACATAAACACACCTACACACATATATGTGTATACTGTATATATGCAAGTATTCAAATGCATATATATATATATATATATATATATATATATATATATATATATATATATATATATATATATATATATATATGTATGTATATAATATATAATATATATATATATATATATATATATATATATATATATATATATAATATACATATATATATATATATATATATATATATATATATATATATATATATATATATATATATATAATATACATATATATATATATATATATATATATATATATAATATACATATATATATATATATATATATATATATATATATATATATATATGTGTGTGTGTGTGTATGTGTGAGTGTGTGTAAAAGATAGTTCCACTTGTAGTACCGGACTACAAGGCCGTTCTGTTGTAGGCAATTGACCATGATGCGTATGTGATGGAGGTGTTCCTCTTTGGATAAAGTGAACACAAGTATGTCGTTAACATAACATACACAGAATGGGAGGCCTCCTAAGATCCCATCTATGAGGAGTTAAAAAGTGGCCCCAGTATTACAAAGGCCTAAACAGGAGTAATTGAACGTAAATGTTATGAAGGGGGTGGTCTTCTGGGATGTCTTCTGGTTTCATCTGCACCTGATGATACCCCTTTAGGAATTTGAGCAGGGAGACAAACTTGTGCAAGTAGGAGGTGACGTTGGTAATGTTTGGTAGGGATTAGTGATGAGGTTCTGTCTGCATATTGAGGCACCTGTAATCCCCTTATGGACATAGAGAGCCATCTTTCTCCAGGACAATGTGTAAGGGCTATGGACTTGAGGCCTTTTGGCAAATGCCCATCTCTTCCATTGCCGCGAACTATGTTTAGCGGCGGCCAAATGATCCAGTGCCAGATACCTGAATCTGGCGAATACTGGGGCCTCTTCGTGTTGATATAGTGATATATACCGTGATTGGTGAGTACTGTTGGCGTTTGACGAAGTTCTGGACGGAATACTTCCAGGTACAACGGGAGGAGATGAGCGTAGGCATCCGTGGTGCGCTAATGTGGAGAGCGAGGTCAAAAGGGCCGGGTTGGAGAGGTTTTGAGGAGTACTAACCAATGCCCATTGGTGAGCGACTTCAACCATTAGGTGGAAACATGAGAGGAAATCTGCACCGAGGATTGGCAATTTGCTGTCAGCAACGAGAAACTTCCAATTATATTTTGCGCTTCTAAATGATAATGTGATGGTTTCATAACCGCGTGTGAGTATCACTGCTTCGTTGGCTACCAGACGGATGCTGGCATACTTAGACAGGCTACGTCGTATCCTGAAGAGTAGCCATGGTAGAAGAGAATGGCAAGCACCTGTGTCTACCAAAAATCCGACATCAGTACCTGCATCATGTAAAAAAAAAGATTTGGGACAGGGGAGGCAACCGCTGCAAACGATGACCTACTTACACATTTTCTGGCCACATTTCTTCACAGCAGCCCTGAATTTAGAGTGGTAGTAGTATGAATGCGGCTGATAAGCATCAATGAGTGGCTAGAGAGGTCGTTGGTTGGGGCGTGAGTGAGGGGTGGTATATGTTGGTGGTGGGCGTATTTGTTCTACTGCATTAACATCAGCTTCAGTCGATGTTGTATAGTTGACCATTTCGTCAAGAGTGGAAGCATTTAATGAGGTCTTGAAGGTGGTGAAGTTTCTGTCCATAAGGGCGTTGTCTTAGGTCATCAGGTCGTTCAAGAGAATAATATCGACATCAGCAATGACAGCGCATACAGGTTCAGGTAGGCGCCGTATTCAAAGGGCACGAAGTAGGCTCACTTTATGAGGAGAGCCGTCTGCAGCAGGTTGCAGGCGAGCAATACTGGTCAGTTCCCTCAGGGTGACCAACGTCTTTTGGTCTCCCAATGGTTGTTGAGAGAGCTGAAAAAGTTTGGCTTCAGGTGGTATGTTATCAGGGCATCATACAATATTGGGGTGTCCCCTTGGTCGAAACGCCAATCTGATATTTCCGGGAAAGTATCCTTGGGGATCACTGCAAGAACATGTCTCCTTTGGTGCTTGAGCGAGTCACACCCTTAATGCGAAATAGAACCTTAGCACGCTGAAACTAAGGGCAGCAATTTCAGGGGTGTGGCGTTCATAGTGTCGGTGTCAGAGGGTGGAATAATCAAACAGTAATACACAGCGGTGAGGGAAAGGTAGGATGAAGCTTGACACTGGTGATCACCAATGTACGAGGCGGCAGTTAGGTGATAGCTGAGAGGCGAAGTGAATACTACTAAACTTTGTTAAACAGACATCCAGCTTAAATACTAGGACTTGCAAAAAATTCTAACAAAATTAGGTATGAACAATCAAGTTTATACAGTTTGGTTTATTGACAGTGCAGGGAAGAGCGAGTGATATGATACCAGCCAAAACCGGTAAAGAGTACGCGTGGATGAAACACGCGCAGTACAGGTGTCGGCTAAAGTTACCTAAATCTCTACCACCCTAACGGATATTGAGGCCATTCTTGAGGAGGCATCTGATTTCCATTGCTCATCCTCGCCAAAGTTAATATCCATTATGTTATCCAGAAAAAAGAATTGTAAGGACAGTGAGACAAGCGTCACCAAGATCAACTGATACTTTATTTGAATGTGCACGGAAGTATATTGCAAGGTGCGGACGGAAAGGTAGGATGACGTTGGCGCCAAGTCAGATTGAAGTGCCCGCCAAAATATATGTGTTTTCTTACACTTACAAATATATGAATTATGGGTTGACAGAAACGTGTTATGAAACGATACATATATCAAAATGTAGCTCTGGTAGAGCGGAATATATATACATAGGAAACCACAGTGTGGCGAAGAGAGAATTTAGATAAATAAGTAGTTTGTCGATTTTCTGGACGACGAAGGGTTCGGTGTCCTTACAGGATGCCGACGTGTTTTCCACTGTTTCGGATACAAGTTACCGTTTCCGTTTCGACTGAATATAATGCCTCGCATTCCCTAATACCTGTGGCCTCTATGATGCGTACGTCAACGAGAGAGGCTTGGAACCTTCGCTTATCAAGAACCTCCTTTGGGTAACCTAAGAAAATCGTCCCACAAATTGAATATGTGAAGCTCGTATTTCATCACTGTTTCTTTTTAATTCCACTGTCTTGGGGTAAAAATCTGTTGCTTGAGAGTACATTCAAGCACACTATTCTATCTTGTTTCTCTTCCTTTTATTTTTTTTTTATTTTTTTTATAGTTTATATATGAAATATTTGCTTTATTATTGTTGCTGTTCTTTGAATATTTTATTTTGATTGTTAATTACTTCTCTTATTTCCCTGTTCCCTTTCCTCACTGGGCTATTTTTCATGTTGGGGCCTCTGAGCTTAAAGCATCCTGCTTTTCCGGCTAGGGTTGTACTTTATGATAATAATAGTAATGACAATCAAAAGCCACAGTAGTGTTAAAATATATTATTGTAAAATGGTAAAAAATATATACAATATATACAATAATATATTTTAACACTACTTTGGCTTTTGGTTGTCAATATTATAGCCTCGTTATGGAGGTTCCTTAGTTCAATAATAATAATAATAATAATAATAAGAAGAAGAAGAAGAAGAAGAAGAAGAAGAAGAAAAAGAAAAAGAAAAAGAAGAAGAAAGACTCTTTAGATGAACTATGGAAATCCCTCCAAAGTAACCAGGATTTTCCACTTCTTAGTAATCTCCATTATTATACTAATTTAGCTTAATCCCCTTCGAAAAAAAAAACATATTCCTTGGTAAACGTCTATCTAAGCAATCTTCCAAAGACCAACAATAAGAACATCATTGGAAGTTTATACACATCATAGTTTTTTTAAAGGTTTAAAGGCCGCTCATGAATGGCAGAGGCAAGGGACAGTGACATTGCCCTATCAATCAGGACAATGCCCTAGAGACTGACCATATATTATATGATCAGTGCCCAAGCCCCCTCTCCACCCAAGCTAGGACAAGGGACAGCCAGGCAATGGCTGCTGAGGACTCAACAGATAGACCTATAGGCACCCCCAAACCCCCCAACCTTAGCTCACAAGGATGGTAAGGTTGCAGACACTAATGGCACAAACGAGACTGAGCGGGAATCAAACCCCAGACTGGCAAACACCAGGCCGAGACGTTACCAATCAGGCCACAACAATCCTAGTTAATTCTGATATATCAACCATATTGAATCAGGCTTGGTTTTTTATATCGTAATTCAACACCAAAAAGGAAATTTGCCTTATTTGCATTTTTTTTTACAAACACACACACACACACACATATATATATATATATATATATATATATATATATATATATGTATGTATATATATATATATATATATATATATGCATATATATAGATATATATATATATATATATGCATATATATATAGATATATATATATATATATATATATATGTGTGTGTGTGTGTATATATATATATATATATATATATATATATATATATATATATATATATATATATATATATATATATATATATATATATATATATATATATATATATTCATATGTGCGTATGCATGTGCGTTATTTGTGTGAATGTGTATACATATGCCAAAGTTAATATCTTGTTCTCAAAAGTATTATGTAGAAAAATGATAAGAAACGTAGGCCACATTTTTTCTAATTTTTTTTTTTTTTTTTTTTTTTTTTTTTTTTTTTTTTTTTTTTTTTTTTTTTTTTTTTTTTTTTTTTAGAAATCAAGGACAATAAGACCAACGAATTAAGAAAACATTTAATCTGGAACGATAAAAAAAGATAAGAAATCAATTTTTTTTTAATTTAGAACAATTTATTTTTTCTTCGCTTCTCCCAGAAGATGTCATCCTATGGAAAAGCTAATCTAAAATCCCCCAGATGTAGTTTGGCAGGTGTCTCATTTATATGAGATGTCATTTCAGTCTCTTTTTCATATCTTCCAATTCCTTTTCTATTTTTGAAACAGTGATTGTATGAGATTTCTTTGGTTAATCATCGTTTGAGTTTTTATAGCTGATCCATTTACTGAAAATTAAATCCTTATAATTTATACAAACATTATTATTATTATTATTATTATTATTATTATTATTATTATTATTATTACTAGCCAAGCTACAGCCCTAGTTGGAAAAGCAAGATGCTATAAGCCCAAAGGCTCCAACAGGGAAAAATAGCACAGTGAGGAAAGGAAACAACGAAATAAATAAACAATACAAGAAGTAACGAAATAAAAAAGAAAGTAAATGAAATATTTAAAAAGAAAATTGATAACATTTAAACACATAATTCATATATAACTATAAAAAGACTTATGTCAGCCTATTCAAAGAACGGTTGCATTCAGAAATATTAGAGAAATGTTGGCATTGACGGGAGGATTAGCATCAGACTGTCAACTGGAGGTTTGCCCAATAGGCATGTACTCCATGAGAATAATAAAAGACATAAGAGTAGCTATAGTCCATTTCTTTTAGCGATGCATATTTGCACCGACTCGCAGGGGTGCCGTTTTAGCTCGGAAAAGTTTCCTGATCGCTGATTGGTTAGAATTATCTTGTCCAACCAATCAGCGATCCGGAAACTTTTCCGAGCTAAAAGGGCACCGCTGCGAGTCGGTGCAAATATGCATCGCTAAAAGAAATGGACTATAGATTACACCTTAAATGTTTTCTACTGAAGACGATCAATGGGTGAGGTGATCCATTGATCATTTGTTCGGGTACTGCTCCAACAGTGATGTCACTGATATCAGTGGAGAGTATTGGGGGTGCAGTCTGCATGGGTAATCTTAGAGCAGTAGCATTTGGTATTTTTTTTTATTTTGCGTTGTAGAAGGCCGCCTCCTGAAGGATTCCCACTTCAGGATATCCGGCTTTGCCCTTGAGGGAGATGTAGAGGGGCTGAGAGTGACTGACAAGAGCTAGTGATAGCAGTTCCCCATGTGCAAGAAGTACTGCAGTACTTTGACTGTTGAGGGCATAAAGAACTACCGTATTACTGATACCTTCTCAAGGATGAGATGAAAGTTCTCAGGAGTTATGCAGTATCCCAAAAATGCCACTTTCTAGGAAACAAAGGTGCACTTGTCCTACCTGATTACAAGTGCAATGCGTATGTGACATAGGTTGTCCTCTGTTGAGGGGAAGAATACTGGTAAGTCATCTATGAAACATACCCATAGGGGGAGATCACCCTAAATGTGATCCATAATTCATTGAAATGTAGCCCCTGCATTACGAAGGCCAAAGCAGGAATAATAAAGTATTTGTCGGTGCTGTTGGGTAGGGTATAGGTCTTGTTCCGTCAGGGTGATGTGTATTGACAAATCCTGTGGGCTAGATGCCTTTTGCAAATTGCCGATTTCTTCCATTTCTGCTTTTTAGCAGCTGCCAATGGCGTGGTGCCAAATGTCTGAATCTTGAGAGCACTCGGGTCCCTATCATGTTCATATAGTAATAGATGCCATAAGTGGCAGGAAGTGCAGGCATCTGGCATAGTTCTGGGTGGAAGACGTCGGGGTATAAAATAACGAGGTGGGCATAGGCGTCTGTGAGTGTGCTGAAATGGAGAGCAAGTTGAGAAGGAGCTGAGCAGGTATTAAAGCTGTGGACAAGCAAGAGCTCTCGTTGACTAAACATTGATGTACGACGTCAACGAGGAAAGAGGAATGGGTGAAGAAATCAACACCTATGAGAGGCATGGTAACGTCAACGACATGGATATTCCACCGGTACTGGGTGCCCTAAAACAACAGTGTCAGTGTCTCATAACCGTGGGTGGTGAAAGCAGGTCCTTTGGTGGCCACAAGGCAAACATCAGCAGTCTTGGAATGACGGGGTTTCGCCCTCATGATGAAACGGGTAGAGGAAAAAAGACAGGTACCAGTATCTACCAGAAAGTGCACATTAGATCCTGATTCATGAAAAGAAGAGATTAGTTAATGAGGACACCACCTTTACAGGCTGTGGCCTATTCACACGAATGCAGTAATAATGAGAAATAACTTTCAAGAGCCATTGAGAAGGTCTTCTTTAAGATTAATGCTGTTGAGTCATCCATTACTTTTAATAAAATCTGTATTAAAGGAGGTTTCTTTCCGTATTATTATTATTATTATTATTATTATTATTATTATTATTATTATTATTATTATTATTATTATTATTATTATTATCAGTTTTCTGATTACATTAAGCCTTTTTTTCTAATATGGTCGTTACCAATCAAGAGAAAATTATAGCTTGTGTACCGTAAGATATAGTTTTCTCATGGATATTATTGATAAAGATCTTTCATAGGCCATAATATAATGATTTGAGTTCCATTCATAGATTATCCCCTTCATTTTTTTTTTGTCCATCGCCAGCTCTTCTATCCTTACCAGTGGAATGGGATTCAACTTCATTGTGGTCCACCAAAATCCTCTTGCGATAATATTCTCATGGAGTCTGTATCATTCTTTGAATTCCCAAACAAGGCCGGATATGTTCCTTAAAGAGCCTCGGGGTATCTGTTTTTCAAGTCATTATGAGAGATTGGATTTTCCCATTTGACATTTACCCTGTCTCTAGTTGACAGGTGCCCTATTCTTGTCATACAAAAGAAATGAAGAGCTAGATACCCATACCAGAATCTGTCTTACACTGTCATTAATATATTTATTTATTTATTTATCTATTTTTTTTTCTTGGAAATTCAGAAAAGTACTGTCGAAAAATTTCCTGTCAACTCGATTGATTGATTGATTTGAGGATGCTAGAAAACCTCAAATCAATCAATCTATCTTGTTGACAGGAGATTTTTTCCACATTACCTTTCTGAATTTTGATAGATTTAATGACGGTATAAGACAGATTATGCTTTTAGTTTATTCCTCTTCCTTTCTTTTTGTAAAGATTATTCCTCTTCCCTTTTTTGTATATTAAGAAACGATTTACAATGCCTGCAAATGATATTTAAAATACGCTAAGTTGCTGCATGAATATAATTAATCTAAAGTCTTCAGGTCATGAAATTTCTTAGAAGCATTATGACATAGTCACTCTTCAAGCAACAAGATGGGAAAAAGAACAAAACCGATATTAAGTAAGTAAATTGTCAGATAGTTAAATAGGAACAATGAAAGCTCCGTAAAATATAATACAAAATATATTTCTAGGATAAAAGGGAGCCAACGCAAAGATTATAAAGTGTTGTTTTTAAACGTGGTTACTTTGATATTTTATGAATATTTTTGCTTATCCACAGAGAAATGAAAGGTTGTTTTGTTAAACTGTTGGGAATCAAGTAGGTCATCTATGAAGAGAGAGAGAGAGAGAGAGAGAGAGAGAGAGAGAGAGAGAGAGATTTTATGTATATATTTAGAATTATCTTTTATATTATTTTCGAAGGCCTGATCACTGTTATTTATTTACGTTTTCTTTCTCTCTCTCTCTCTCTCTCTCTCTCTCTCTCTCTCTCTCTCTCTCTCTCTCTCTCTCTCTCTCTCTCTCTCTCTCTCTCTCTCTCTCATTAATAAAACAAACCTGTATAGAATACAATGATTTTTAACATACGAGAGATTTGCAAAGATGAAATGCTTTAAGAAGTGTGGGAGTTTTGATAACGAAATTGACAAAGAACGAATTCGAGAAAATTATCTTTCATAAAAACTAGTAAAAAAAAGAATCGAATTTGAAAAGTTATTCTTTAGAGATGTTACCTTTTTTCAACTGCAGTGAAAGCCAGTGAAAAAGAAAACAATAAATAATAATTTTCAATGAGTATATAATATCTTTTCGACATTATATAGAGAGGAGAAAAATAATTCGAAATGGTGAAGGAGAACAAGAAATGTGGAATGAATATGAAAGGAAAAATGTAGCAGGGCCTCTTCTACCGTTATCTCGTAGGGTCCACAAGCCCAATATATCTGGGATATCACCTAATGCCAAGGGCCTATTCCCCACCGTATAAGAAAATCCCTCAGGATCTCCGTTGGAATCCTATCACAGTTCTCTGATAATGTTATGGGAAAAAACGTTGCTTAGATAAAAAGGAAACTTGAAGTAAGGACGATTTGGTAACGTCCCTGACTACTGAACGGCAGACTGGGGTTCGTCCTGCTCAAAGTCGTTAGTTCCTTTGATCGCTGCAACCTCACAGTCCATGTAAGCTAAGGATGGGAGGTTTGAGGAAGCCTATAGGACTATCTGCTGAGTCATCAGTAGCCTTTGCCTGGCCCTCCTTGGTCCTAGCTTGGCGGAGAGAGAGAGAGCTTTTGCGCTGGGCATAAGTATATATGGTCTGTCTCTAGGGCATTGTCCTGCTTGATAGGGCAATGTCACTGTCCCTTGCCTCTGCTATTTATGAGTAGCCGTTAAACCCTTAAAACCGGGTTGATAATCTTCCCTTCTTAAAATATCAATAAACCTTCTAGAATTCAACAGAAGTAAATTAAGTTTATAGCTTGAGTCGAAATAGGCAGGCAGTTAATTCTAATAGCCAGGCCTTCTCCATCAAGAGGCTCAATACTACGAAGTACTCTAGAAGTTTTATTCCAGCTGTGACCAAGTTGTGGAATGATCTTCCTAATCGGGTGGTTGAATCAGTAAAACTTCAAAAATTCAAAGTTGGAGCAAATGCTTTTTAGTTGACCAGGCGGACATGAGTCTTTTTATAGTTTATTTATGACATATTTGTTTTTGATGTTGTTAATAGTTTATATATGACATGACTGTTTTGACATTGTTACTTATTTTAGAATGATTTATTATTAATTTGTTCTCTTCATTTATTTGTTTCCTTATTTCCTTTCCTCACTGGGCTATTTTTCCCTGTTGGAGCCCCTGGGCTTATAGCATCTTGCTTTTCCAACTAGGGTTGTAGCTTGGATAGTAATAATAATAATAATAATAATAGTGGTAATAGCGGGACCCGTACAGTGAGTGTATGGATTCTGGGTCAGAGGAAGAATTGCTTTTTGTAACGAATTTATTTCGTAATTTGTTTGTCTGTTACAAAGTTCTAATCTTCTTGTTGACTTTCTTTACTTTACTTGTTTTTAAAGATGATCGAGGTTAATATTTCAAGAATTGGAGGCAACACCTTTTAATAAAAAAAAGTTCTAGAATATTTTCATAAGATTCTCTCTCTCTCTCTCTCTCTCTCTCTCTCTCTCTCTCTCTCTCTCTCTCTCTCTCTCTCTCTCCTGGCAACGGGGTTGATATCAAAACTATTTGTCCCACTCCCAAATCCACATTTATCAAAGAATATTCTAATAGCAGGAGACAAAAGGAAACTCTACACCAATCTTTACTATTACAGATTAGGCTCTCCAATGGAAAGGATATTTAAGCCAAATATTACACTTAAGCCAATATATATTAAAGCTATTAACATTTAAACATAAAAATACTGCTTATTACAAAGAAACAAATAATAAACGCAATTTAATCTTTGTAATGGGGTGTTGAACTATATTGCCCTATTTTATATTCAATGGGAAGTATTGTAAAATAAGAAATCAGCAATAATAAAAAAAAACCTTTGATGGTAAACATCGGGTAAAAGACGGAATCTTAACTGAAATAACTTTGACAGATATTTTTGTCTTTCGTGTTTTTGATGCGAAAAAAAAAACAAAAATTAAAATATCCATGATTTAGTGACGAACCAGTAATACATTGTTAGAATGTCAAGTACGAAATCTCAATTGAGTGTATGAAAAACGAAATAGACTAGAGGAGCACTCAGTAGAGCTCAGACCTCTGTGGCGGCAGCTTATTTCTCGACCTTGACCTTGACCTTTGACCTTAACATGTATTAATTGGCGTGGGTTTCCATACACTCGGCGAAGAACCAAGTTTGAAGTCTCTGTGCCATCGATGTCAAAACTTATGGCCGATTACGGGAATTGTACGGTTTGCTTGACCGTGACCTTGACCTTTGACCTTGCCCTTCCAAAATTCAAAAATATTTCATATTTTTACATAACAGTTAATCCCTGCAAGTTTCATTACTCCACGATTAAAATTGTGGCCAGGAAGCTGTTCACAAACAAGCACACAGACACACAAAGACACAAATATGGGCGAAAACATAACATCCTTCCAACAAAGATAATAACAAAATATGTTCTTGGAAGTAGCATAGAGAGAGAGAGAGAGAGAGAGAGAGAGAGAGAGAGAGAGAGAGAGAGAGAGAGAGAGAGAGAGAGAGAGAGAGAGAGAGAGAGAGAGAGTGAGTGATTATAATGTAAAAGAACCCTTCTAAGAGAGAGAGAGATAATTGTAATGTAAAATAACCCTTAAGAGAGAGAGAGAGAGAGAGAGAGAGAGAGAGAGAGAGGAGAGAGAGAGAGCGAGAGAGAGAGAAAGAGAGAGAGGGGGGGGGGTAATGTTAAAAAAAGAACCCTTCAGAGAGAGAGAGAGAGAGAGAGAGAGTAATAATGTTAAAGAAAAAAAGAACCCTTCAGAGAGAGAGAGAGAGAGATAATGTTAAAGAAAAAAGAACCCTTCAGAGAGAGAGAGAGAGAGAGAGAGAGAGAGAGAGAGAAAGAGAGAGATGATGTTAAAAAAGAACCCTTCAGAGAGAGAGAGAGAGAGTAATAATGTTAAAGAAAAAAAGAACCCTTCAGAGAGAGAGAGAGAGAGAGAGAGAGAGAGAGAGAGAGAGAGAGTGATTATAATGTAAAAGAACCTTTCTATGAGAGAGAGATAATTGTAATGTAAAATAACCCTTGAGAGAGAGAGAGAGAGAGAGAGAGAGAGAGAGAGAGAGAGAGAGAGGAGAGAGAGAGAGTGATAATGTTAAAGAAAAAAAAGAACCCTTCAGAGAGAGAGAGAGAGTGATAATGTTAAAGAAAAAAGAACCCTTCAGAGAGAGAGAGAGAGAGAGAGAGAGATAATGTTAAAGAAAAAAAGAACCCTTCTGAGAGAGAGAGAGAGAGAGAGAGAGAGAGAGAGAGAGAGAGAGAGAGAGAGAGAGAGAGATAATTATAATGTAAAAGAGCCTTTCCTTTCCGAGACAGCAGCCTCTTTGATGGTATTGTAAAGCTTTTAAAGCTGGTTTGAATACTTGGTGTGACCCGCTTTAACACCCCCATTTGCGGAGGGCGAGAGAGAACAGAGACTCCGCTTCTGAAACGAAGGGAAAAATGTATATTACGCTCGTAAGAGAAGCACCGTCTCTCTGACATAATGGTTCGGGCGAATTTACTTGATAATAAAAGATCCTGTGAGGATTCACATAGACTTTTTTTCCTTTCTCTACTTACCCATTTTACGCTGAAGTCGGTTCAAATATTGATTGAGGTATAAATTCATGAGCTTATGGATAATAAATCACACCCCCTCCCTCCCCACAATAAAACACTTCATTATTAAAGTCGTTTAACAATTTCTTTATACTTATAATATATAATATTGAGCTTGTGGATAATGAATAATACAATAAAACACTTCATTATTAAAGTCGTTTAAGAATTTCTTTATACTTATAATATATAATAATTTCGTATTTTATAGTTCGAATTTTGAAATAGTTTAAGCATAATTCATCTATGGAATGGTGACAGTTTTCTGGAAATTTAAAGGACTGATACAGAATATGAACTTGACATATATAAAAAAAAAAAAAAAAAAAAAAAAAAAAAAAAAAAAAAATTCTGAATATATTCTCCTGAAAAAAAAAAAAAAACTAGATACGTGATTCTATCTTATGTATCATTCTCTGTACATTTCCAGTACGTTGACATCATTCAATAGATCTGGAAGTCTGATATCCTGTAGACGTCTACTTCTGTTCAAAAATTCCTTAATTTCCCGTAACCAGCCTCAGTCAAGGATATTTTGTCACACAATCCACTTAGAAAGAATGACTACGGATTCCAAACAAATTGTTTGGGATTAGGTTGCAAGCAAAATTTCGTATTCGGGATGTGGGAGAGACCCAGTTTATTATTCATTCGGTACAAAATTCAGATATTATGCTTAAAAGAGCATGCTGGTTTCAATAAAACGTACAAATCTTGTTTTACTCTCACTATTTGTTCCAATATCAGCCCTTTGACTAGTTAGTTGAGAATGACACCTATGATACAACATCATCAGCCGTTATTAGTCCACTTCGGAACAAAGGCCTCAGACATGTCCTTCCACTAGCGTCTGCTTATGGTGTTTCTGTGCCAGTCCAAGAATATAAACTCTTTTAGTTCGCCGATCCATCGCGTGTGTGTTTACACACACACACACACACACACACACACACACACACATATATATATATATATATATATATATATATATATATATATATATATATATATATATATATACAGCTACACACACACACACACACACACACAATATATATATATATATATATATATATATATATATATATATATATATATATATATATCATTTACTCATAAATTTTGCTCTATGAAGGTTTTCGCCTGGTATATATAAATTCTCAACAATTGCCAAAAACACTAGAGGCAAAAACGCATTTAAATAATTTATCTACAACCCGTTCATTTTCACAGATTAATATTAAAAGAGAAGCGAAAATATATAAATTCCAATTTAGTTTCGTTTTTATCACCTTGATATATGGTAAGAATTATTGTAAAACCGTAAATCGGTAAAATTATTCAAGAATGGCTTGGTGGTTGAACACTGGTTAGTAGACGACAGTTTAACGGAAATAATCAGATTTAACAGAAGATGGAGGCACATGGTATAGTTTGCTTAGATTAAATGGGGGTTATCAGGAATCATGTGTGGCAAGAAGGTCTAAGGAAAGATCTATAAATGTGAGATAAGAACAATAATAGTTTACAGGTGTTATAACATTGTTTTGTCCTTTTGCTCTTTCATACCTCACTCTGAACTGTTTGTCTGGTGATCTTTTCATACTTTGTTTACTTACCTGATGGAGGGACAGTCAAAGCAACTTATCAAGTGATTCTCTGTTTCTTTTGTATTTCCTTTTGTTTATTCTATTTGTATCTATTTGGTTTAATTAGATTTACTTTGAGGATCTAACATAGTTTGTATTACATTTATTATGGGGTCTGCTAATTATGTTCATGATTGTTTCAGGGAATAATCTACTGCAGTTTAAATTGAATAAAGCTTGGGTAGCAGCAGCCAAGTCTTTTAATGTCACAACAACAGGGTTGATAAGTGGGAAATAAAGAAAGTCTAAGAACGGACAATGGAATCGGCAGAATATGGTTGTTGATGCAAATGTGTGGAATAGCGAGGGGTAGTTGGGATCAGGAATTATTTCATTAGAGGAACAGTCAAAGTCATGGAAGTATTGATGGAAGTTCGACGAAGAAGACTAGTGTAAGCTCTGTAATGCGGAGAACAGACGACCACGTTTGTGAAAGGGAAAATTTAACCTCGGTTCGCTGGAGCCGGGAGAATGTCTCTGTACAAGCCAAGGGTGATAGTTTTAGGGGTGTGGCGTTGATAGTAGGGTCAGTGTCAGAGGGTGACATCGTCAAACAGTAAGACACAGTAGTTAGGGGGAAGGTGAGATGGAGCTGGACACTGGTGGTCACCAATGTACGAGACGGCAGTTAAGTGATAACTGAGAGGCGAGGTGAATGCAACTATACTTTATTGAGCAAACATCGAGCTTAAATACTAGGAATTACGAGCAAGAACGTCACAAAATTTCTAACAAAATTAGGCTTGAACTATGAAGTTCATACAGGTTAGTCTATTAACAGACCAGGGAAGAGTGAGTCATGAGATAACTAATCAAAACCATTACAGTGTACGAGCGTGTATGAAACATGTGTGGTACATGTCTCCCCTGTAAAAATACATACATATGAAATAGGGCGCTATGCTCTTGAGAGGCGTTGTAGGCGGGTTATCTTTCAGGAGATATGTAGGTTTTAGGCAATCAATGGAGACCCAGTCTTCTTTGCCACCCATGTTAATCAAGAATGCTTTCAGCATACCACGGATCATGAGGAAAATGCCTGTGTAAGGGGGCTTTGCTAGTGTCGTTGCTCTGGAAAACATGTGCTGCTGAGTGCAGTACTATTGGCAAATGTTTCTTAGCGGGGGTTTTGTAAGTCTGGCTACATGGCGTAAATTTTCCAACAGTATGCGCTGGAGATTGCCAGAGGAGGTTACAGACGGTAAAAACTTGGTAGGGACGACCAACGGGTCACTATACACCATTTCAGCTGTCAAGACATCCAGGCCATATTTAGGAGTGGTCTTTAGTCCCAGTAGGACCCAGGGAAACTGGATAAACCAGTTGGAGTCCTTGCAGCGGGACATCAATGCTGCTTTGAGTATGCAATAAAAGCGTTCAGCCATTCCGTTGGCAGCAGGCTTGTATGCAGTTGTCTGATGTAGCGTGATTCTTAGGAGCTTTGTAAATGATGTCCACAATTGAGAGGTGAAAGTGGTACCCCTATCAGAAGTAATATGCTCAGGGATACCAAATCTCGTCATCCATCCTGAGAGTAAGGCAGATGAACATGAGGTGGACGTTGCAATTGACATGAGAATGGCATCAGGCCAATGAGTGGAGCAGTCGATGATGGTAAACAGGTAACGATGTCCTTGTGATGTGGGTAGGGGCCCTACTACGTCGACATGAATGTGGGCAAACCAAGAGTGAGGTTGTGGAAAGGTGCCCACTCCTGAATATGTGTCGATGCACTCTTGAAGTTTGGCATGGAGTACAGACGCAGATCCAATCCTACTAATCCTTAGTAATGCCATGACAAATGAACTTCGTTTTCAGTATCTTTACAGTAGATCAGCATTAGAGCTGTGAAAGGCCATGAATGAATTTAAACACCTGTCAGCGCAGAGGATTGGTGTTGGAGGGGACGTCTTCCCAATGGAGGGATGTGCAGGATGTCCTATATGCATAGTACCCAGGATCCCTTCACTGCGTTTCTGCCAATGTGCTGTAATCCAATTCCAGGTGAGTGGCGGCCAATATGTTTCTTGACAGAGCATTTTCAAGGGGATTCATTTTCCCTGTGACGTGTTGAAGGGTCTAATTCTATTCACCCAGGGTAGAGAGATGTCAGCTTTGAAGGGGGGACCAGGCGGTGGACTGTCGGGTGAAGGCGTGCACCAGAGACCTTTCTACCAAAGGTCTCTGGTGCACGCCTTCACCCAACAGTCCACCATGCATGCAAATAACGAAGGGCGTACGTTACAGGAAGTGGTGAAAGTAACGGACAGCAAAGTGCACCAACAGCAATTCGCGGATTAAGGTAGAGTAGCCGGATTCCGTCTAGGACAGTTTTCTATGGAAGCAGGCCAATGGGCAG
Source organism: Palaemon carinicauda (assembly GCF_036898095.1). Lineage (NCBI taxonomy): Eukaryota > Metazoa > Arthropoda > Malacostraca > Decapoda > Palaemonidae > Palaemon > Palaemon carinicauda. The sequence goes on along the minus strand of NC_090725.1, from coordinate 294,526,019 downwards.
GGTGAGCCATTGACCAACTGCTCAAGTACTTTACCAATAGCGGCGTCACTGACATTGGAGGAGAGAAGAAGATTTGCATACACATACATACATATACCAAAGGCATTTCCCCCAATTTTGAAGGGTAGCCGACATCAACAATGAAACAAAACAAAAAGGGGACCTCTACTCTCTACGTTCCTCCAGCCTAACCAGGGACTCAGCCGAGTTCAACTGGTACTGCTAGGGTGCCACAGCCCAACCTCCCACATTATCCACCACAGATGAAGCTTCATAATGCTGAATCCCCTACTGCTGTTAC
>NC_090725.1:294495718-294520718 GCF_036898095.1 Palaemon carinicauda | reverse complement strand
TTTCTTCCCCCTTTTAAACATGATCCCTAGACACCGGTTTATTTTGTCACTCTATACTGGTGTTTTATATTATTTTCGATTAAGTAATCTTTTAAAAAGATTGAGGACTTGGACAAATCAATTTGACAGTAGAGGAAGTTCATCATCATCCTACGCCTATTGACGCAAGGAGTCTCCGTTAGATATCTCCAGTATCTTTCTACTCATACTCTCCTACATCACCTTTCATAGTCCTCATTCATGTAAGGACTTTGTCTTCCAACTCTTCTAGTGCCTTGTGGAGCCTATAGTCCATTTCTTTTAGCGATGCATATTTGCACCGACTCGCGGCGGTGCCCTTTTAGCTCGGAAAAGTTTCCGGATCGCTGATTGGTTGGACGATTCCAACCAATCAGCGATCAGGAAACTTTTCCGAGCTAAAAGGGCACCACCGCGAGTCGGTGCAAATATGCATCTCTAAAAGAAATGGACCATAGTTGAAAGTTCTGTCAACTAATCTCTCTTGGGGAGTGGGAAGAGCATGCCCAGACCATCTCCATCTACCCCTCACCAATGCCATGATCTCATCCACGTATGACAATCGAGTGATCTCTCTTATAGGTTAATTTCTAATCCTGTCCTGCCATTTAACTCCCAATATTCTTCTGAGGGCTTTGTTCTCATATCTACAAAATCTGTTTGGTATTGTTTCATTGTCATACCACGACTCATGTCCATACAGTATCACCGATCTCACTAAACTCATATAGCCTAATTTTTATAAGTAATTTCAAGAGATTTGATATCCACATTTCACCTAACCTGTCCAGTGTCTGATTGGCTTCTTTCCACTGTGGTGCCCAACCACAGCAGTGGCCTCCCCAGTAGACAGCTTATACTCCCAGTCCAGGTCTGGGATCGATCTGCTGTCATGCGAATGCTAGGCAAACACGTTACTACTGTACTAGCCAAGAGGCTAGTGCAGTAACACCTCACAGAATGTGGAACATTGTGATTACATTCAAGATACTGGAGACAGATAATCAATATAATATTTAGGAACCCTTGCTACTTTTTATATTTCATTAGGCATTTTATTTAATTACCAATCAGATTGTTTTCATAATGAGGAATGTCAAATTTCAGATATAGTCCTACAGTTTTCATAATAAATGAAAATTTAGAAAAAAAATAAAGGGTAAGGAACTAAATAGCTGGGATCTATCTTCTAAATAGTTTGTGATAGCCATTATCCTGTCGTAGAATGTTATGATCAAAGTTATGGCATTCTTGAATTGAAGAGTTGAAATGTCAATAAAATAAAGTGCTCTTTTTACCAAATACTTATTTTCTTTTCAAATATTTCTTTTACTGAAAAGCTAAGTAGATGCAATGGTACTTGAATATATTCCCTTTAAATAAGCTTAAGTATTTCATGAGTTTATAGATACCTAAGCCCTGTGCCACTGTAGCATGTGAGAGAGAGAGAGAGAGAGAGAGAGAGAGAGAGAGAGAGAGAGAGAGAGATTTCTAATATTATTTTATTGATAAGGTAAGTGGATTTTATGGTGCTTAAATATATTTCCTTTACATAAGTATTTCATGAGTTTATAGATACGTAAGCGCTGTAGCACTATAATACTTGAGAGAGAGAGAGAGAGAGAGAGAGAGAGAGAGAGAGAGAGATTTCAAATAGTTTTATGTTGGAGAGATAAGTGAAGGTTATGGTACTTGAATATATTCTCTTTGGCTAATAAGTATAGCACTTGAGAGAGAGAGAGAGAGAGAGAGAGAGAGAGAGAGAGAGAGAGAGAGAGAGAGAGAGAGAGAGAGAGAATCCTTATGAAACAATACCCAATGATTTGGATACGGCCATTCGCTGTTCCCATATTAGCTCGAGCAATTGGAGGTTTACAAACATGAAGAGGCAATTTCACTGTTACAGGCAATTTCCTCTTAACTTATGAGATGAGGCCCATTCTGCTCGACCCTAAGCTTATTGGAAATGCTGGAGGACACTTGCTTTCGGCCAACAGTTGTCTATTGGTTTATATAAGACGGATTCTAAAGGCGAGGTTTTGACATGTTGACGACAGATATAAGAATTTATCACAATAGGCTAATACATACTTATACGTTTTATGATAGTATAATTTGCGTATTAATAAATTATATTATAAATTATAAATTATATATATATATATATATATATATATATATATATATATATATATATATATATATATATATATATATATATATATATATATATATATATATATTTGGGCTCAAGCCATGGCGTCCTGATGGAAGGTTCCTTTTTGGTAGCTTCCTTGGGTAAATAACTACTAAGATATTCCCAGAGAATATAACCACAGGTTATCACAGAATTCTAACTTCTGGAGCGAGTATCCTAAAGGTTTCCCTTTTAAGACATCGTATATCAACAGGGGACGCATGTATTAACGCGCCACATAGCTATCTACACCCCGAACAGAGTTAACTTTCAGTGTGCAAAGGCGGAGAATAGCTGGGAGCCGTTCCACAGCTAATCTCGTCCGTGGCTACTTTTGGTACTCGAGACGTAAACAAACAGGCGCCATTGCTAAATGACGTCACGTCCGTCTTCATCCTTTGTACAGTAGCTCGCCTTACTTAGACGGATTTTCCCTGTGCTCACTTTATCGTCTTGCATCTTTATCATGTCGCTACCTTCGGCCTCGCCTTCTTCTGGAAAGTTGAGTACAAGGTTCCAGTATTGTTTAGTTAAGCTCTGACCGTAAAGTAAATACTAATACTTTTCGAGATATTTGATGTTTTGTGGCAGAGCTGTGCCTCAACCGGACCCGCCATTTTATGGCGTCGTTGTTGTTCTGCATGCCTTATTTAGTTAGCCGCAACAACGCTTCCGGCCTTATTTACTAATCGATAATATTAGTTTATTTAGTCTTCATAGCTAGGAACTTTTATATCATGTTTTGACGCTTTTTTACCGGTCATCGATTGACCCCATACCAGTTGGCTGCTATAGCCCCCAGGCCAGAGTGCCTATATCAGTGTTCATGCATGATTTTATCAGTGATCCTAGTCTTACTTATGAAGATAGTGGCATTATTTTACAATACTATTGACTGTGATGCAAGTGTTTTCGCCTTCAGGGACCATATAGGGGATAGGTTAGTTAGTGTGCCTTCCTAACCTAACCTACATGTAGGACCCCTATATGCTTCCTTCATCCCCCTGCCCTTGGGCATTCCCTCTGTGTAGCCTTGCTCCCCCTATCACGTAAGGGGATCAAGCTCCTATCAGAGCATTTTATCGCCTCTCTGTCCTCCCTAAGGGAATGAACCCCCCTTAGGGTTGCGCCTGAGAGTGAGGAACGGCTAGTCCTTCCTCTATTGCTAGGTCTAAGTCTACGACTTTCCTGCGATAGCGATATGTCTTCAATCCTTCCTAGTTCAGGACGTACATCCCTGCTCTAGGTTAGGTTTTGGAGGGGTTATTCTGTCCCTTGCTGAAACTGTACCCATGCACCGTTTTCAGTCAGGCTGCCTTACCTTAGGTTAGGGAGTGTCCTCCCTTCCTTAGTGGCCGCTCTGGTACAGAACCCCTTCCATGGAAGACCCTTCTCTTCTCCCCTCCCCACCTATCTCTTGTATGGCCTAGCCTATACTTAGGTTAGTCTATACCCATCTGTCCCCTGTCCTACAACTCCTCCTTAGGGTGGAGTGATAGGGCTACCTTGAGCTTCTGTGTACAGTCCGCTCTGGTACATATACCCTTCATAGTGTCCTATGGGGTTAGCCACTGGATGTGTTCTGTATACAGGGGTCTCACCCCCCCCCCTTTTGGGTGTCCCCTAGCCCTCCCTTGGGCTACCCTAGCTCCCGGTCCTCTGCGGCCCCTGCTTCTGGGTGATAGAGTCAGCCTCTATCATGAGTACACCCACTCAGGGCGGATGTCTGGGAGTCCATGGCCGGACCCCCTACATCCCCCCCTCTGTCTCTTTCACTATCCGGGTGCCGGTCCCTTGCCGCCTCCACTGTCGGTGATACCCACCTCCTACCTTGGTGACTCACTCCATATCCCCTTGGCCGCCAGTCCTCCGTGTGCCGGGGGACTGCCGCCTGCCGCCGGCTTCCAGTCGATGGCTCTCCCCCCTTCCTCATAGCTTGGTCGTCCGCCCGCCGGCCGGCCCCCGGAGTGCCGGGATCCACTGCCGGCAGTCCGTTTCTGCTATAACCATCCTTGTTCCTGTCACCAATCCGGCAACCTCCGGCTGCCGGAGCCGCCGCTCCCTCTTCCGGCGTGCCGCCGCTGTGCCGGCGGCCGCCACCCTGGTATTACTCTTGACTTTTATATTGTCTGTCCTACTGCCAGAAACTCTGCTGGAGCGGCCTCCGGCGTGCCGGCGGTCTACCGGGACCTTCTGGAGGCGTCAAGACGACTTGCACCCCCTTCTACTAGCTACCATCTAATACTGATAGCCCTACACTGCAACCAGATGGCTTGTTTACGTAAATGGATCAGTACCCTAGTACTGTTCTACTGGTAATCATGCTGTCTTCTTGCATTTTACAGATTTCCAGCATGCTGCGGGTATCTTAGCGCGGCTGGTTGCCGGAAGCCGTTACCCTTTGGGATCCTTTAGCCCCCTAATTTGGGACTGAGTGGCCTCAGTCCCAACCTTATCCTTGACAATTCCCATGGAATTCCATCTGCCCTATGGACTTCTACTGGAATTCTATCCTGTGCCTTAGGTCACCTCGGATTGTCCAAGGATGAAGCTTACGGTAACCAGCCGGGCGGGATGCACGGAGTATGTTTCTTTCCTATCTCAATCCTCTGTGCATCACACCCTTTATCAAGTTAAAATTAATGATTAATATTAACTTAGTTTAAGAGCCATTCTTATGACTCCCCCCATACTCATTTTCTCTTTCTTCCACAGGAGGAGCAGATTAAGTGTGACTTCGACTTCTGCGCTGTGAAACGCCCGCACTTCTACCGGCATACGGCTTGTAGGACTCACGCCCCTTGTGCTAACAAGAAAGGGGATTTGAAATTCTGGGACCCGCTGAACTGTACGGTCTGCCAGGCTCACTTAGTCGATGCCTTTCACAACCCTCCCTCAGCGGAGGTCAGGGACACTTCTCGGGATAAGCTACGCAAGTAGGTGCGTGGCTTCCAGAAGAATGCCACCGGACCGTACCTGGCCACTGAAGAAATGAGGTCCCTTTTGTTCCCAAAGGCCTCCCCTGATTCTGTGGTGCCCAAAGATTTGATCCCCACTGTCCAAATTACGGTGGAACCAGACGTAGTCATGGCCCAGTCCATGCACGAGTGCCACCTGGATTCCGAGAACGACGAACACATGTCGGATATTTCGGAGGGCACGGAGAAGACCCTTATGGCTCAAGGTGCGGAAGATGATGAGGACCAGGTGGAATACGCCGAGTCGGAGCAAGAGGTCGCTCCTCCTTCCATCACCGCCCCTACTCCTACACCGACGGAAGTGTCTCTCCCGTCTACCTCCGCTACCCCGGAACCCATGCCATCTGCCCAAGAGATGTTCCGGATGATCAAAGCCATCATGGACAACAGGCTGAAAGAAAATCAGGAGTTCATCAGGTCCATGATAGGATCCAAAGAACCGAAGAAGATCTCGGTTAAGGATCTCCCTGCATGCTCACACGCCAACCCCTGGAGGTATGCTGAGCATATGGTTATCGCGACCGGCAGGATCTTCATCAGCGACAAGATCGGCACGGTCCCCCTGGAAGACGTGGAGTTCTTCCCAAACTTCGAGGCCTACCCGGACTGTTACGTCCGGCTTCGTTCTGAACCTGCCTCTAAAGAAGAGACCGAACCCAAGGAGGAGATAGTGTTCGATCTCGCGAAGGCCCAGGCTATGCTAGCCAATACATTTAAAAGTAGGGGTTTTACCTGCTCTAAGCTTCCGGCCCTGAGCAAGAAGCACCCTACCTACGTCGCACCCGACGATGCAGTCCTTCCATTCATGGAAAAGGCCTTCGCTGCGTGCCTCAAGGCTGTGGAAGAGGGAAAAGCCTGCCCTGCACTGGAGGAGTGCAGACCCTTCTCCATAGTGACTCCCCCCGACGCTCGACACTGGAAGGACATCCAGCATACTTTCGTGGTGGGAAAGCTAGATCCTGACGTCGCCGGACGTCAGTTTAACGAAGACCTCCCGAAACTCAACGATCACCTCCTTCGTCGGGAACAAGATATGAAGGAGAGGCTCGCAGCATCCATGTCCCACCAGGTCCAACTCGATATCATGGCCTGTGACACCAGGGTACCAGACCACTACATGGTACTCGCCAAATCCCACATGGCAACCCTGGTGAAGGATATGTACCACTTCATGAAGGCTCGGAGAGCCTGTCGAGAATTCGTGTTCTCAGGTGCCACTGTGAAACACGAACCCCGGAGGCTGATTTCCTCCAACATCTGGGGTAAACACCTCTTTCCTTCTGACCTTGTGAAGGAGATCACCGACAAAGCCGCCACGGAGAATAGGAACCTTCTCCACAACTGGGGCATGTCAAAAAAGAGGAAATCCTCTCAGGATGACGGACCTCAACCTAAGAGGAAATCCTCCAAACAGAAACCCCAGCAACGTCAACAAAGACGACAGTTTCCGGGACCCGCTACTCCCCAAGTGGCAGCTCAGCCACAGCAGACCTTTCAGCTGGTCACCCAACCGGTCTTGTCACAGTCACCGGTTTTCACCCCTGCTTTCGAGCAACAGACGACTACCTTTCGTCCCAAAGGTAGAGGCTCAAGCAGAGGTGCAGGCAGAGACGCATCTCACCGTCCCTCCAGAGGCAGAGGAGGAAAGGGAGCTAGCGGCCGAGGCAGTAAGCCCTCGGGACATCAGAAGCAATGAAGTGCTTCCGGTGGGAGGAAGACTCCGCCAATTCCAGGATCGTTGGACCTTCGATCCCTGGGCACACAGAATCGTCAAGAAGGGTCTAGGCTGGAGTTGGACTCAACCACCCCCAACCTTCCAGCAATTCTTCCAGCAATCAACCCCCCTTCTGGAAGAATATGTCCTAGATCTCTTGAACAAGAAGGTGATAAGGAAGGTAAAGTCCACCAGGTTCCAAGGGAGACTGTTTTGTGTCCCCAAGAAAGACTCCGACAAACTCAGAGTCATTCTGGACTTATCCCCCTCAACAAGTTCATAGCGAACGACAAGTTCAAGATGCTGACTCTTCAACAAATAAGGACCCTTCTGCCTCGAGGTTCTTACACGGTCTCCATAGACCTGGCGGATGCCTACTGGCACGTTCCAATGAACCATCACGCTTCCTCCTACCTAGGATTTCGACTCCAAAGGAAAAGCTACGCCTTCAGGGCCATGCCCTTCGGCCTCAACGTGGCCCCTTGGATCTTCACAAAGCTGGCGGATGCCATAGTACAACAGCTCCGCCTCCGAGACGTCCAGGTGATGGCCTACCTCGACGATTGGTTAGTCTGGGCTCCATCGCCCGAGGATTGTTTAAAATCCTGCAGCAAAGTCACCCAGTTCCTAGAACACCTGGGATTCAAGATAAACGTGAAGAAATCTCGCCTCTCTCCAGCTCAGAAGTTCCAATGGTTAGGAATCCAATGGAACCTTCAGTCACACCGCCTTTCCATTCCCCAGAAGAAAAGGAAGGAAATAGCAGGGTCTGTCAAGCGACTACTGAAATCCAAGCGGATCTCAAGACGCCAGCAGGAACGAGTTCTAGGCTCTCTACAGTTCGCCTCAGTAACAAACCCAGTGCTTCGTGCACAGCTAAAGGATGCCGCGGGAGTCTGGAGACGTTCTGCATCCATCGCTCGAAGAGACCTCAAGAGACGGCTCCCAAACAGACTTCGACTTCTCCTCAAGCCGTGGTCGGAAGCAAAGGCCCTGAAAAGGTCCATTCCTCTTCAACACCCACCTCCATCACTCAACATCCACACGGACGCTTCGCTGGAGGGTTGGGGAGGTCACTCCCACCAAAAACAGGCTCAAGGCACATGGTCTCCCCTGTTCAAGACGTTTCACATCAACATCTTGGAGGCCATGGCGGTCCTTCTAACTCTGAAGAAACTCTCCCCGCCTCCCTCGATCCATATTCGTCTAACCCTAGACAACTCGGTGGTAGTTCGATGTCTCAATCGCCAAGGCTCAAGATCGCCCCAGATAAATCAGGTGCTTCTTCCAATCTTCCGTCTGGCAGAGAAGAAGAAATGGCACCTGTCTGCAGTTCACCTACAAGGATTCCGCAACGTGACAGCGGATGCTCTATCTCGGACAAGCCCGATAGAGTCGGAATGGTCTCTAGACGCAAGATCATTCTCCTTCATCTCTCACCAAGTCCCAGAACTTCAGATCGATCTCTTCGCAACGAGCGACAACAATCAACTTCCTCGGTATGTGGCCCCGTACGAGGACCCCAAGGCAGAAGCAGTGGATGCCATGTCACTGGACTGGAACAGATGGTCCAAGATCTACCTGTTCCCTCCCACCAACCTTCTGCTGAAAGTCCTCTCCAAGCTGAGAACCTTCAAAGGGACAGCGGCCCTAGTGGCTCCCAAGTGGCCCCGGAGCAACTGGTACCCCCTGGTCCTGGAGCTGCAGCCCAAGCTGATCCCTCTCCCGGGCCCAGTTCTCTCCCAACAAGTACAGAAGTCGACTGTCTTCGCTTCATCATCGAAAATCAAGGACCTTCATCTCATGATTTTCTCTCCTTAGCCGCAAAGAAAAGGTTTGGGATCTCGAAGAAAAGTCTAGACTTCCTCGAGGAATACAAGACCGAATCCACAAGACGGCAATACGAATCATCTTGGAGAAAATGGGTCTCTTTCGTCAAGACAAAAAATCCTAAGGAAATCCCAATGGATTTCTGCATGTCCTTCATGCACCTTCATGGACAGGGATTAGCAGCCAATACGATTTCGACTTGCAAATCGGCCTTGACTAGACCAATATTGTATGCCTTCCAAATTGATCTGTCCAGCGACATCTTCAATAAACTGCCGAAAGCATGCGCTCGTCTACGCCCAGCACCCCCACCGAAACCGATCTCCTGGTCATTGGACAAGGTGCTCCATTTCGCCTCCAACTAGGATAATGATTCATGCCCTCTCAAGGATCTGACTCAGAAAGTTATATTTCTCTTTGCTCTTGCCTCAGGAGCCCGAGTCAGCGAAATAGTGGCATTGTCAAGAGAAGAGGGTCATATCCTGTTTACTGATTCAGGAGACATTACCCTCTCCCCGGATCCGACGTTTCTCGCCAAAAACGAGTTACCCACCAAAAGATGGGGCCCCTGGAGAATATGCCCCCTGAAGGAAGATGCCTCTCTATGCCCAGTAGAGAGCCTCAAGGTCTATCTTCGCAGAACTTCGAACTTTGGTGGAGGCCAACTCTTCAAAGGAGAAACATCAGGCAGCGACCTGTCACTGAAACAACTAAGAGCGAAAATCACCTACTTCATTCGCAGAGCGGATCCCGACAGTACACCCGCCGGTCATGATCCTAGAAAAGTTGCATCGTCTCTGAATTTCTTTCAGAGTATGGACTTCGAAAGCCTTAAAAGCTTCACAGGCTGGAAGTCCTCGCGTGTTTTCTTCAAACATTATGCGAAACAAGTGCACGAAGTCAAACATTTTGTGGTAGCCGCAGGTAGTGTTATGAAACCTGCACCTAACTCTGCATAGAACATCGAGTTACTTGGGACTCTAACTCTTCGGGTGCCTATGTTGACCCTCGAGCGATACATAGTGATGTCGAAAACACTTAGTGCTTTCTTATAACTGTTCTTATCCCAGGTGAAATGTCATAGTCGTCACACAAGTGCCGCATGCCTAGAGCATGATGTGTTTTAATTAAAGACTGACGTTCCTCGAGAACGAGTGCCTACTAATAAATTTGAAATTCCTTTTCAGATTCAAGAGCAAGTCTTTATTACTATGTACATTATAATTTACTGTAAATTAACTTTACTTATTGCTGCAATTCATTTAATTTCTGCAATTGTGAAATAAAATTCCTATTTTATTACTTGTGCGTCTCAATCCGCTCCTACTTACTATGAAATACATGCCTATCATAGTTTTATTATCCCCTTCCCTATGGTTCATGGAGATTTTAAGGTCCTAACCCTTATTATATATTCACTCTTACAATGTAATATTCCAATACGAATACTTACTCTTCATACCCTGGAGACGAAACTAACCTTCTCAGCACACAGTGTCCAACCACCACTTGCCTGCCTTCCAGAATGTTCCGATACGAATGCCAACCATTCAGTCTCGTCTCCAAGTTCTTCAGGTTCTTCTAACAAGGTGAATAGCCCTTCGATAACCACTTTGTTCTCGGCATGGCCCGTGGGAACTTCACTGCCAAGGGGGGCAGGAAGATTCTTTCCTACGGTTCTTTTATTAAGATTACTATGCTATATTGTTCAAAGCCCTTGGCACTTACCCAATAGGGGAAAATCTACCACAATACATTGATTCTCTGGTATTCTTCCATCAGGACGCCATGGCTTGAGCCCAAAAAACGGATTTTGAGCGAAGCAAAAAATCTATTTTTGGGTGAGATAGCCATGGCGTCCTGATGGACCCTCCCTGCTACTTCGTCCAGTTTTTAGGTCCCACCCTGCTCTGCTGTATCATGGTAATCGGCAAGCAACTGGCTTCAGGATGAAGACGGACGTGACGTCATTTAGCAATGGCGCCCGTTTGTTTACGTCTCAGAGTACCAAAAGTAGCCACGGACGAGATTAGCTGTGGAACGGCTCCCAGCTATTCTGCGCCTTTACACACCGAAGGTTAACTCTGTTCGGGGTGTAGATAGCTATGTGGCGCGTTAATACATGCGTCCCCTGTTGATATACGATGTCTTAAAAGGGAAACCTTTAGGATACTCGCTCCAGAAGTTAGAATTCTGTGATAACCTGTGGTTAAATTCTCTGGGAATATCTTAGTACTTATTTACCCAAGGAAGCTACCAAAAAGGAACCTTCCATCAGGACGCCATGGCTATCTCACCCAAAAATAGATTTTTCGCTTCGCTCAAAATCCGTTATATATATATATTAGGCAACGTAAATGCTTTTATTGAAATTAAACATGTTGACATGGGTCCCATTTCATAGTTTATAAATTACTGATCTAATTATCTTGATATATTTCATATATTTTTCATTTTTTCTTATATATGCTGTGGATTATAATTTTGGAGTCCTTGGACCATCCTGCTAATCCAACTTGATTTGTATCTTGGATAGTAATAATATTAATAGTAATGAAATAATGATTATAACATTAATGATTATCCTGATTATCTAACTAATGCTTTATCTTGGCTAATAATAATAATAATAATAATAATAACAATAATAATAGGTTTCATTAATGATGATTGCTCCCTCAGTGGCAACGGTCTTGTAGTTTAACTTCTCTATGGCTCTGATAAGTTCCTTTTCAGAAGTACTGCATTCCGCCAGCAGCAAAATTCGGTTTATGTTTCAATGGCGAAAGTGAATGCCCAGCTAGATATAAGGCTTCCTCTATAGAAGCTTTCGTCCACAGGGCTCTTTAGCATTGCTCCTCCTGGTCGGATAACCATGATGAACTTGACCGACTTATCAAGTCTTAGTGAATGATGGATATTCAAACAGGCAAATCAACCGTGAGATCAAGTAGGCCATGGATACTTGATACCAAGCTGAGCATAGGGCTGAAAATACTACAGGGATGAACTTTTATTATAAAGATTTTATGCACAGCAACTTCAAGCAAGATAAGAAAGCTGTGAAAGATATTATCAAGAATCATGTCTCCCTGTACAAGATAGTACTGAAATAAGACTAATCACTATCAAACAGCCAAGACAAGATCCCTGATAATGAAAAATAACCCAACCCCACAGACACAGGACTTCCTCAAGCGGTATAATGGGGTTTATTCTTATCAATGCCCAGTTCCAGGATGCCAGGGAAAATACATCAGAATGACACAATATGACTACCTAAGCATAATTCTGTCCTGTCATGTACAACGTACTATAAAGATTCATGCTACTCAAACACTCAATACTACCATCAGGCATGAAGACATTGTGAGAAATACCAAGATTATATAAATCACACCGGATAGCAAAAGGAGAAACCCTTTTTTAATACAACACAAGAAAAGTTTCATCTCCCTTCTTACTGCAGGATTGATACCCAACACTCAAACATGAATTTTACAGATGTTGACATCACAAATGAAGACATTACCGGATCAACGCTCCCGCAGCTTGCCTGAGATGTTAATTCTCCCAACGAGCGCCTCAACCAATCAGTGAGCAGCTGTCAACGAGCAAAATGGTGACACACTGCCTGAGACCGAGTGCAGGAGTAGACTGGCTGAAGCTGTGCCTCTCCCGGCATGTGCTCCAGCGAATGAGAATTCAGTGCACTATTTACGTCACTACTCGCTCCGGGCACGTCGCCCGACATGGCCAATGTCAATTTACGGCCAGTTCCTACATTGCTCCTCTGCAATATATAAGGAGCCTACAAACACTGATTGGACCATTTCAGCCTGAAAAAGGGAGAACCGCACCTTTTGATACGTATTGCTGTTTTACAATTTTTTCCTACATTGCTCCTTTGTCATGTATAAGGCGCCCACAAACACTGATTGGACCATTTCAGCCTTAAAAAGGGAGGACCGCACCTCTTGATACGTATTGCTGTTTTACAATTTTTTCCTACATTGCTCCTTTGTCATGTATAAGGCGCCCACAAACACTGATTGGACCATTTCAGCCTTAAAAAGGGAGGACCGCACCTCTTGATACGTATTGCTGTTTTACAATTTTTTCCTACATTGCTCCTTTGTCATGTATAAGGCGCCCACAAACACTGATTGGACCATTTCAGCCTTAAAAAGGGAGGACCGCACCTCTTGATACGTATTGTTGTTTTACAATTTTTTCCTACATTGCTCCTTTGTCATGTATAAGGCGCCCACAAACACTGATTGGACCATTTCAGCCTTAAAAAGGGAGGACCGCACCTCTTGATACGTATTGTTGTTTTACAATTTTTTCCTACATTGCTCCTTTGTCATGTATAAGGCGCCCACAAACACTGATTGGACCATTTCAGCCTTAAAAAGGGAGGACCGCACCTCTTGATAAGTATTGTTGTTTTACAATTTTTTCCTACATTGCTCCTTTGTCATGTATAAGGCGCCCACAAACACTGATTGGACCATTTCAGCCTTAAAAAGGGAGGACCGCACCTCTTGATAAGTATTGTTGTTTTACAATTTTTTCCTACATTGCTCCTTTGTCATGTATAAGGCGCCCACAAACACTGATTGGACCATTTCAGCCTTAAAAAGGGAGGACCGCACCTCTTGATAAGTATTGTTGTTTTACAATTTTTTCCTACATTGCTCCTTTGTCATGTATAAGGCGCCCACAAACACTGATTGGACCATTTCAGCCTTAAAAAGGGAGGACCGCACCTCTTGATACGTATTGTTGTTTTACAATTTTTTCCTACATTGCTCCTTTGTCATGTATAAGGCGCCCACAAACACTGATTGGACCATTTCAGATGGAAAAAGGGATATGTGTTGCTGTTTTGCTGTTTTACCTGGTTACTTGTGACTTTGTACATGTACTTGAATTAACCCTAGAGTTGAGATTTATCTCAACTTCACCTTCTCAGTGATGAACTATGAATTTTGCACAGAATGCCGTACAGATAAAAAAGAAAAAGTTATCATAGCATAGAGAAAATAAACTGCAAGCACAATGCCCCTGAGGCAGCAATCATCTTTAATGAAACCTGCATAAAAGAGGGCCTACTCCCAAATAATAATAATAATAATAATAATAATAATAATAATAATAATAATAATAATAATAATAATAATAATAATAATAATAATAATAATAATAGGAGAAAGTAGAATTGCTCTGAACTAAAGATATTCTTTAAGAGTAATTTGTTGTTGACGCACCATACGATGACATCGATTTCCGTTATCCTTATGAGGTATTTGTTGACGCATCATACGATGACATCGATTTTCGTTTGCTTTAAGAGCCATTCGTTATTGACGCATCATGCGATGACATCGATTTCCGTTTTCCTTAACAGCAATTCGTTGTTGACGCATCATATGATGACATCGATATCCATTTTCTTTAGGGGCAATTCGTTGTTGACGCATACGATGACATCGATTTCCGTTTTCTATTCGTTGTTGACGCATCAAACGATGGTTTCCATTTCCGTTTTCTTTAAGAGCAAATCGTTGTCAAAATCAAACCCGCCATTGAAATAGAAACCAAATTTTTGGCTTGTAACTGATAACGGTTTTAATTAATCATGTTTAATGATTTTCCTTGACAATGAGTTTTGAAAACATCAGGACCTGCAAAGGGTTCATGATAAAGTCAGAAGTGCAGAATAAGACGAATGACAAAGTTTATCATAAAGTTGGAAATTTTTCTCATTTACTGCATGAATCTAAAACTAAAATGAACCCCATGAAATCATTAATGATATATGTTAATAATGAAGGTTTAATAGTGATTAAAAATAAATCTTTCCTATGTATTTTTGAGAAGACATTTAGAATGCAAGGGTCCTAATCTTACTATTGATATTTTTTCTACCCAATCCGGTGATATTCAGACACCAAAGGGAATATCCAAAATGGGATGCTCGCTCTTCCTTTATGTTCATGATAAATAATAAAGTGAATTAAATTGAATAAAATTACTTCTCTGCTTCAAATATGTACATCCCATACAAACGTCCCTTAAATCATTTGAATGTCATATATCACTTATCAATTGCTCAGAGAGAGAGAGAGAGAGAGAGGGATATTATATATATATATATATATATATATATATATATATATATATATATATATATATATATATATATATATATATATATATATAAAAGAGAGAGAGAGAGAGAGAGAGAGAGAGAGAGAGAGAGAGAGAGAGAGAGAGAGAGTAGGATATTATATATATTTATGTATATATATATATATACATACATATATATGTATATATATATATATATATATATATATATATATATATATATAAAGAGAGAGAGAGAGAGAGAGAGAGAGAGAGAGAGAGAGAGAGAGAGAGAGAGAGAGAGAGAGAGAGAGAGAGAGAGAGAGTTGAATACCATAGGAAAAATAAAAGGGATTATGGAGAAGGATAGTTTGAAAGGGACAGGTGTAATCAGATGAAGGGGTTGGCGATCCTTTGATGTGTCCCATATCAAAGGAATCCTATTCTGTGAATGAGACGATGGTTCCAATATCCCTTTGGGAAAAAAAGGTGCCTTTGAAATGCATGGTTTATGCATCAACATCTGGATTTCATGGTGGTCCAGGAGGGCTATAAGAGTACATCGTGAAACACACTATATCTCTCACTGTATACGTACTCTAGTATGAATATGTGTGCATATATATATATATATATATATATATATATATATATATATATATATATATATACATATGTATGTATATATGTGTGTGTTTGTATATATATATATATATATATATATATATATATATATATATATATATATATATATATATATATATATATATATATATATATGGTGCAAATTATGGGGTATGAAGTTGAATCCTAACAAAACTCAAAGTATGATTGTAAGTAGGTCAAGGACGGTGGCTCCTCCACATCCGGATCTCAGTATTATTATTATTAGTAGTAGTAGTAGTATCCAAGCTACAACCCTAGTTGGAAAAGCAAGATGCAATAAGCCCAGGGGCTCCAACGGGGAAAAATAGCCCAGTGAGGAAAGGAAATAAGGAGATAAATAAATGAAGAGAACAAATTAACAATAAATCATTCTAAAATAAGTAACAACGTCAAAACAGACATGTCATATATAAACTATTAACAACATCAAAAACAAATATGTCATAAACAAACTATTAAAAGACTCATCTCCGCCTGGTCAACAAAAAAGCATTTGCTCCAACTTTGAACTTTTGAAGTTCTACTGATTCAACCACCCGATTAGGAAGATCATTCCACAACTTGGTCACAGCTGGAATAAAACTTCTAGAGTACTGCGTAGTATTGAGCCTCGTGATGGAGAAGGCCTGGCTATTAGAATTAACTGCCTGCCTAGTATTGCGAACAGGATAGAATTGTCCAGGGAGATCTGACTGTAAAGGATGGTCAGAGTTATGAAAAATCTTATGCAACATGCATAATGAACTAATTGAACGACGGTGCCAGAGATTAATATCTAGATCAGGAATAAGAAATTTAATAGACCGTAAGTTTCTGTCCAACAAATTAAGATGAGAATCAGCAGCTGAACACCAGACAGGAGAACAATACTCAAAACAAGGTAGAATGAGAGAATTAAAACACTTCTTCAGAATAGATTGATCACCAAAAATTTTGAAAGACTTTCTCAATAAGCCTATTTTTTGTGCAATTGAAGAAGACAGACCTTATATGTTTCTCAAAAGTAAATTTACTGTCGAGAATCACACCTAAAATTTTGAAAGAGTCATACATATTTAAAGAAACATTATCAATCCTGAGATCTGGATGTTGAGGAGCCACCGTCCTTGACCTACTTACAATCATACTTTGAGTTTTGTTAGGATTCAACTTCATACCCCATAATTTGCACCATGCGCTAATTCTAGCTAAATCTCTATTACGGGATTCACCAACCCTAGATCTACATTCAGGGGATGGAATTGATGCAAAGAGAGTAGCATCATCTGCATATGCAACAAGCTTGTTTTCTAGGCCAAACCACATGTCATGTGTATATAGTATGAAAAGTAATGGGCCAAGAACACTACCCTGTGGAACACCGGATATCACATTCCTATAATTACTATGGTGCCCATCAACAACAACTCGTTGAGATTTATTACTTAAAAAATCAATTATAATACTAAGAAACGACCCACCCACTCCCAACTGTTTCAGTTTGAAAACAAGGGCCTCGTGATTAACACGGTCAAAGGCAGCACTAAAATCAAGGCCAATCATACGAACTTCCCGACCACAATCAAGGGATTTCTGCACAGCATTGGAGATTGTAAGAAGGGCATCACATGCTCCAAGGCCTTTACGAAAACCAAATTGCAAACTAGGGAATAGATGATTACCTTCAGCAAACCTATTAAGACGTTTTGCCAGAAGACGTTCAAAAATTTTAGATAATATGGGAGTTATGGAAATTGGGCGGTAATCGGTGGGATTTGAGCTACCACAAACCCATTTACATAGAGGAGTAACATTACCAATTCTCCAACTAGTGCTAAAAGCTCCTCTTCTTGCTAACTTGTGCAAAATAACAGATAACTTTGGAGCTAAGAAATCTGCTGTCTTTATAAAAAACAAAGGAAAAATATCGTTTGGGTCAACACCTCCATAAGCATCAAGGTCCACCAACAGAGCTTTAATCTCATGAGATCGAAAAGCTAAACTAGTTAGTTTAGCCTCAGGAAAACAGGAATGGGGAAGTTCAAGTTTTTCATTACTCTGTTTACTGTCAAAAACATCAGCCAAAAGGATTGCCTTTTCCTTTGGACAGTGAGTGACTGAGCCATCTGGTTTAAGTAAAGGAGGAACTGTTGCATCTACACCGAAGAGTGCAGATTTAAGGGTAGACCACCATTTATGTTCCTGAGTTGTACCACAAAGTGTTTCTTTTATGGTTAAATTGTACCCCTTTTCAGTTGAGGCATAAACTCTCTGAGCAAAAGCTCGAAGCTGAGTATAGTTGTTCCAGGTCAAATCTGATCTGTTATCCTTCCAAAGATGATAGGCCTCCTGCTTCTCCAAAAAAGCACGTCTACAATCATCATTGAACCACGGTTTGTCCTTCACTCGGTACCTTAGCACACGAGAAGGGATACGCCTATCAATTATGTTGACTAGATTCTCATTCAAAGGGACAATGTTTCTTTAAATATGTATGACTCCTTCAAAATTTTAGGTGTGATTCTCGACAGTAACTTTACTTTTGAGAAATATATAAGGTCTGTGTCTTCTTCAATTGCACAAAAAATAGGCTTATTGAGAAAGTCTTTCAAAATGTTTGGTGATCAATCTATTCTGAAGAAGTGTTTTAATTCTCTCATTCTACCTTGTTTTGAGTATTGTTCTCCTGTCTGGTGTTCAGCTGCTGATTCTCATCTTAATTTGTTGGACAGAAACTTACGGTCTATTAAATTTCTTATTCCTGATCTAGATATTAATCTCTGGCACCGTCGTTCAATTAGTTCATTATGCATGTTGCATAAGATTTTTCATAACTCTGACCATCCTTTACATTCAGATCTTCCTGGACAATTCTATCCTGTTCGTAATACTAGGCAGGCAGTTAATCCTAATAGCCAGGCCTTCTCCATCACGAGGCTCAATACTACGCAGTACTCTAGAAGTTTTATTCCAGCTGTGACCAAGTTGTGGAATAATCTTCCTAATCAGGTGGTTGAATCAGTAGAACTTCGAAAGTTCAAAGTTGGAGCAAATGCTTTTTTGTTGACCAGGCGGACATGAGTCTTTTTATAGTTTATTTATGACATATTTGTTTTTGATGTTGTTAATAGTTTATATATGACATGTCTGTTTTGATGTTGTTACTTATTTTAGAATGATTTATTGTTAAATTGTTCTCTTCATTTATTTATTTCCTTATTTCCTTTAATCACTGGGCTATTTTTCCCCGTTGGAGCCCCTGGGCTTATAGCTTCTTGCTTTTCCAACTAGGGTTGTAGCTTGGATAGTAATAATAATAATGATTATATATATATATATATATATATATATATATATATATATATATATATATATATATATATATATATATATATATGTATGTATATGTGTATATATATATATATATATATATATATATATATATATATATATATATATATATATATATATATATATATATATATATATATATATAAATATATATATATATAATGTATATAAATATATGTATAATGTATATATATATATATGTATATATATATATATATATATATATATATATATATATATATATATATATATATATATATGTGTGTGTGTGTGTGTGTGTATAAATGTATGTATGTATATATGTATATATGTATATATATATATATATATATATATATATATATATATATATATATATATATATATATATATATATATATATATATATATATATATATATATATATATATAACGGATTTTGAGCGAAGCGAAAAATCTATTTTTGGGTGGGATAGCCATGGCGTCCTGATGAAAGGTTCCTTTTTGGTAGCTTCCTTGGGTATATAACTACTAAGATATTCCCAGAGAATTTAACCACAGGTTATCAGAATTCTAACTTCTGGAGCGAGTATCCTAAAGGTTTCCCTTTAAGACATCGTATATCAACAGGGGACGCATGTATTAACGCGCCACATAGCTATCTGCACCCCATACAGAGTTAACACTTCAATATGGAGGGACAGAGAATAGCTGGGGAGCTGTTCCACAGCTAATCTCGTCCGTGGCTACTTTTGGTACTCGAGACGTAAACAAACGGGCGCCATTGCTAAATGACGTCACGTCCGTCCTCATCCTGAAGCCAGTTGCTTGCCGATCACCATGATACAGCAGCCCAGGGTGGGACCTGACAAACTGAACGAAGTAGCAGGGAGGGTCCATCAGGACGCCATGGCTATCTCACCCAAAAATAGATTTTTCGCTTCGCTCAAAATCCGTTTTTTGGGCTCAAGCCATGGCGTCCTGATGGAAGAGTACCAGAGAATCAATGTATCGTGGTAGATTTTCCCCTTGTAGTGTGAGTGCCTAGGGCTTTGACAGGATAAGCATAGTAACCTCAATAAGAGAACCGATGGGAAGAAACTTCCTGCCCCCCCTGGCAGCGAAGTCCCAACGGACCATGCCGAAGATCAAAGTGGTCATCGAAGGGCTACTCACCTTGCTGGGAGAACATGAAGAACTCGGAGACAAGACTGAATGGTTGGCATTCATATAGGAACATTCACAAAGGCAGACAAGTGGTGGTTAGGCACTGTATGTGAATAGAGTCGTCTGGTCTCTAAGGTATGATGTAAGTAAGTATTCGAGTAGGAATATTACATTGCAGAAGTGAGTATATGATAAGGGTTGAATCCTTAGTCATCTTCATCGACATAAGAGGAAAGGGAGAATAAAACTATGACAGTCATGTATTTCATAGTATAAGTAGGAGCTGATTGAGACACACAAGTAATAAAATAGAAATTTTATTTCACCATTGCAGAACATATTAAGGAAATGCAATAAAATTGTAAAAGTTATTTACAATAAATTATAATGTACATAGTCATGAAAGACTTGCTCTTGAATCTGAAAGGGAATTTCAAATTATTAGTAGGCACTCGTTCCAGAGGAACGTCAGTCTATTAAAATAAAACACATCATGCTCTAGGCATGCGGCACTCATGTGACGACTATGACATTTCACCTGGGAGAAGAACAGTCTATGAAAAAGCACTAAGTGTTTTTTAAATCACTACGTATCACGCGAGGGTCAACATAGGCACCCGAGGAGTTAGAGTCCCAAGTAACTCACTGTTCTATGCAGAGTTAGGTGCAGGTTTCATAACAGTACCTGCGGCTACCACAAATGTTTGACTTCGTGCACTTGTTTCGCATAATGTTTGAAGAAAACACGCGAGGATTTCCAGCCTGTGAAACTCTTAAGACTTTCGAAATCCATACTCTGAAAGAAATTCAGAGACGATGCAACTTTTCTAGGATCGTGACCGGCGGGTGAACTGTCAGGATCCGCTCTGCGAATGAAGTAGGTGATTTTTGCTCTTAGTTGTTACAGTGACAGGTCGCTGCCCGAAGTTTCTCCTTTAAAGAGTTGGCCTCCACCAAAGTCCGAAGTTCTATGAAGATAGACCTTGAGGCTCTCTACTGGACATAGAGAGGCATCTTCTTTCAGGGGGCATATTCTCCAAGGGCCCCATCTTTTGGTGGGTAATTCGTTTTTGGCGAGAAACGTCGGATCCGGGAAGAGGGTAAGGTCACCTGAATCTGTAAACAGGATGTGGCTCTCGTCCCTTGATAATGCCACTATTTCGCTGACTCGGGCTCCTGAAGCAAGAGCAAAAAGAAAGATAACTTTCTGAGTCAGATCCTCGAGAGGGCACGAATCATTGTCCAAGTTGGAGGCAAAATGGAGTTTATTGAAGATGTCGTTGGACAGATCAATCTGGAAGGCATACATTAGTGGTCTAGTCAAGGCCGATTTGCAAGTAGAAATCGTGTTGGCTGCCAAGCCCTGTCCGTGAAGGTGAATAAAGAAGGACATGCAAAAATCAATGGTGATTTCCGTAGGATTTTTGCCTTGACGAATGAGACCCATTTTCTCCAGGATGATTCGTATTGCCGTCGTGTGGATTCGGTCTTGTATTCCTCGAGGAAGTCTAGACTTTTCTTCAAGATCCCAAACCTTTTCTTCGCGGCTAGGGAGAGAAAATCATGAGATGAAGGTCCTTGATTTTCGATGATGAAGCGAAGACAGTCGACTTCTGTACTTGCTGGGAGAGTACTGGGCCCGGGAGAGGGATCAGCGTGGGCTGCAGCTCTAGGACCAGGGGGTACCAATCGCTCCAGGGCCACTTGGGAGCCACTAGGGCTGCTGTCCCTTTGAAGGTTCTCAGCTTGGAGAGGACTTTCAGCAGAAGGTTGGTGGGAGGGAACAGGTAGATCTTGGACCATCTGTTCCAGTCCAGTGACATGGCGTCCACTGCTTCTGCCTTGGGGTCCTCGGACGGGGCTACATATCGAGGAAGTTGATTATTGTCGCTCGTTGCGAAGAGATCGGTCTGAAGTTCTGGGACTTGGTGAGAGATGAATGAGAATGATCTTGCGTCTACAGACCATTCCGACTCTATCGGACTTGTCCGGGATAGAGCGTCAGCCGTCACGTTGCGGGATCCTTGTAGGTGAACTGCAGACAGGTGCCATTTCTTCTTCTCTGCCAGACGGAAGATTGTCAGAAGCACCTGATTATCTGGGGCGATCTTGAGCCTTGGCGATTGAGACATCGAACTACCACCAAGTTGTCTAGGGATAGACGAATATGGATCGAGGGAGGCGGGGAGAGTTTCTTCAGCGTTAGAAGGACCGCCATGGCCTCCAAGATGTTGATGTGAAACGTCTTGAATAGGGGAGACCATGTGCCTTGACCCTATTTTTGGTGGGAGTGACCTCCCCAACCCTCCAGCGAAGCATCCATGTGGATGTTGAGTGATGGAGGTGGGTGTTAAAGAGGAATGGACCTTTTCAGGGCCTTTGCTTCTGACCACGGCTTGAGGAGCAGCCGAAGTCTGTTTGGGAGCCGTCTCTTGAGGTCTCTTCGAGTGATGGATGCGGAACGTCTCCAGACTCCCGCGGCATCCTTTAGCTGTGCACGTAGCACTGGGTTTGTCACTGAGGCGAACTGTAGAGAGCCTAGAACTCGTTCCTGCTGACGTCTTGAGATCCGTTTGGATTTCAGCAGTCGCTTGACAGACCCTGCTATTACCTTCCTTTTCTTCTGGAGGATGGAAAGGCGGTGTGACTGAAGGTTCCACTGGGTTCTTAGCCATTGGAACCTTTGAGCTGGAGAGAGGCGAGATTTCTTCACGTTTATCTTGAATCCCAGGTGTTCTAGGAACTGGGTGACTTTGTTGCAGGATTTTAAACAATCCTCGGGCGATGGAGCCCAGGCTAGCCAGTCGTCGAGGTAGGCCATCACCTGGACGTCTCGGAGGCGCAGCTGTTGAACGATGGCATCTGCCAGCTTTGTGAAGATCCGAGGGGCCACGTTGAGGCCGAAGGGCATGGCCCTGAAGGCGTAGCTTTTCCCTTTGGAGTCGAAATCCTAGGTAGGAGGAAGCGTGGTGGTTCATTGGAATGTACCAATAGGCATCCGCCAGGTCTATGGAGACCGTGTAGGAACCCTGAGGCAGAGGGGTCCTTATCTGATGAAGAGTCAGCATCTTGAACTTGTTGTTCGCTATGAACTTGTTGAGGGGGGATAAGTCTAGAATGACTCTGAGCTTGTCGGAGTCCTTCTTGGGGACGCAAAAAAGTCTCCCTTGGAACCTGGTTGACTTTACCCTCCTAATCACCTTCTTGTTCAAGAGATCTAGGACATATTCTTCCAGAAGGGGGGGAGATTGTTGGAAGAATTGCTGGAAGGTTGGGGGTGGTTGAGTCCAACTCCAGCCTAGACCCTTGTCGACGATGCTGTGTGCCCGGGGATCGAAGGTCCGACGATCCTGGAATTGGCGGAGTCTTCCTCCCACCAGAAGCACTTCATTGCTTCTGGTGTCCCGAGGGTGTACCACCTCGGCCGCTAGCTCCCTTTCCTCCTCTGCCTCTGGAGGGACGGCGAGATGCGTCTCTTGCCTGCACCTCTGCTTGAGCCTCAACCTTTGGGACGAAAGGTAGTCGTCTGTTGCTCAAAGGCAGGGGTGAAAACCAGTGATTGGGGCAAGACCGGTTGGGTGACCAGCTGAAAGGTCTGTTGTGGCTGAGCAGCCACTTGGGGAGTCGCGGGTCCCGGAAACTGCCGTCTCTGTTGACGTTGTTGGGGTTTCGGCTTGGAGTATCTCCTCTTAGGTTGAGGGCCTTCGTCCTGAGAGGATTTCCTTTTCTTCGACATGCCCCACTTGTGAAGAAGGTTCCTGTTCTCTGTGGCGGCCTTGTCGGTAATCTCTTTCACCAGATCAGAGGGAAAGAGGTGCTTACCCCAGATGTTGGAGGAAATCAGCCTCCGGGGTTCGTGTCTCACTGTGGCACTTGAGAACACGAATTCATGACAGGCTCTCCGAGCCTTCATGAAGCTGTGTAAGTCCTTGACTACAGTCGCCAGATGCATCTTGGCGAGCACCATGTAGTGGTCGGGGACTCTAGTGTCACCGGCCATGACGTCAAGCTGGACCTGGAGGGACATGGATGCGGCAAGCCTTTCTTTCGTATCTTGTTCCCGACGAAGGAGGTGGTCATTAAGTTTCGGGAGGTCTCCGTTAAACTGACGTCCAGCAACGTCAGGATCTAGTTTTCCCACCACGAAGGTATGTTGGACATCCTTCCTGTGTCGAGCATCGGGGGGAGTGACCAGGGAGAAGGGTCTGCACTCCTCCAGTGCAGGGCAAGGTTTCCCTTCTTCCACTGCCCTGTGTACCGCTGCAAAGGCCTTTTCCATGAAGGGGAGGATCGCATCATCAGGTGCGACGTAGGTAGGGTGCTTCTTGCTCAACGCCGGAAGCTTTGAGCAGGTAAAACCCCTACTTTTAAGGGTGTTGGCCATCATAGCCTGGGCCTTCGGGAGATCGAACACTATCACCTCCTTAGGTTCGGTCTCTTCTTTAGAGGCAGGTTCGGATCGAAGCCGGACGTAACAGTCCGGGTAAGCCTCAAACTTTGGGAAGAATTCCACTTCTTCCAGGACAACCGAGCCAACCTTCTCACTGATGAAGATCCTGCCCGTTGCGATCAGCATATGCTCGGCATACCTCCAGGGGTTGGCGTGCGAGCATGCAGGGAGGTCCTTAACCGAATTCCTTTTCGGCTCCTTGGAACTTCCCATGGTCCTGATGTATTCGTGTGTCTCACGGAGTTTCTTGTCCATGATGGCTTCGAGCGTCCGAAACATCTCCTGGGCGCTGGTTGGGATGGGGTCCGGGGTGGCGGAGGTAGACGGGAGTGATACTTCCGTCGGTGTAGGAGTTGGGGGTGGTGGTGGAAGGCGGAGCGACCTCTTGTTCCGACCCAGCGTATTCCACTTGGTCCTACTCATAGTCCAATTCTTCGGCCATGAGGTTCCTCTCCGTTGTCTCCGACACTTCCGACATACATTCCGCGTTGTCGGTATCCAGGCGACACTCGTGCATGGACTGAGCCATGACAACA
>NC_090725.1:294488218-294490718 GCF_036898095.1 Palaemon carinicauda | reverse complement strand
TTCTCGTAGTTTATTTAGTTCCGTATTTCATGTCCTCATTGGGGCCATTTTCCCTGGTAGAGCCCATGGGGCTTATAGCATCCTGTTTTCCCCACTTTCTGGTCCCCAGGTACCTGAACGTAAATTTTTTTGAAGATATAACTGTCCCCACTAAATACTGACTTTAGATAAAGCAAGGAAACAGCCCTCTGTTTCTTTTAAGTTCATTTCAAACGCAGATTATTAGATTGCAGGACTTCAATTGACTCCTCCCACCCTTCCCATAACAACAACAGTTTGTGATTTTGTGTAATATAGATATTATTGATATGACATTATCACATTCGTGATTTCACAGAAAAATGTGGAGTCTAAGAAATCGTTATATTTCAACATCATTTTGTAAATGGTTTGAAAAAAGTAATTTCTTAAGGAATTAAAAAGAAAAGCAAATTCATAGGCCTTGTTCAATCATTTTCTCCAAGTTCTACCAGTAACTAGAATTGTCAGAGATATTACATAACGATTATAATTCATACACTGCATCTCCAGTAGTAGGATATATTAACTTTTGAGAGAGAGAGAGAGAGAGAGAGAGAGAGAGAGAGAGAGAGAGAGAGAGGAGAGAGAGAGAGTGAGAGAGAGAGAGAGAGTATATACCCCCTTTAGTTACCAATTGAGAGAGAGAGAGAGAGAGAGAGAGAGAGAGAGAGAGAGAGAGAGAGATGTACCTCCCTTTAGTTACCAATTGAGAGAGAGAGAGAGAGAGAGAGAGAGAGAGAGAGAGAGAGAGAGAGAGAGAGAGAGATGTACCACATTTAGTTATCAATTGAGAGAGAGAGAGAGAGAGAGAGAGAGAGAGAGAGAGAGAGAGAGAGAGAGAGAGGAGAGAGACCCTTTAGTTACCAATTGAGAGAGAGAGAGAGAGAGAGAGAGAGACCCTTTAATTACCAATTGAGAGAGAGAGAGAGAGAGAGAGAGAGAGAGAGAGAGAGAGAGAGAGAGAGAGAGAGAGAGAGATGTACTCCCTTTAGTTACCAATTGAGAGAGAGAGAGAGAGAGAGAGAGAGAGAGAGAGAGAGAGAGAGAGAGAGAGAGAGAGAGAGATGTACCCCCCTTTAGTTACCAATTGAGAGAGGAGAGAGAGAGAGAGATGAGAGAAGAGAGAGAGAGAGAGAGAGAGAGAGAGAGAGAGATGTAACCCCTTTAGTTACCAATTGAGAGAGAGAGAGAGAGAGAGATGAGAGAGAGAGGTCGAGAGAGAGAGAGAGAGAGAGAGAGAGATGTATCCCCTTTAGTTACCAATTGGACGAGAGAGAGAGAGAGATAGAGAGAGAGAGAGAGATGTACCACTTTTATGTACCAATTGAGAGAGAGAGAGAGATGTATCCCACTTTTATGTACCAATTGAGAGAGAGAGAGAGAGAGAGAGAGAGAGAGAGAGAGAGAGAGAGAGAGAGAGATATTTACCAACTTTACTTACCAATTGAGAGAAAGAGGAGAGAGAGAGAGAGAGAGAGAGAGAGAGAGAGGAGAGAGTTGAGAGAGAGAGAGAGAGAGAGATGTACCACATTTAGTTACCAATTGAGAGAGAGAGAGAGAGAGAGAGAGAGAGAGAGAGAGAGAGATGTACCCCCTTTAGTTACCAATTGAGAGAGAGAGAGAGAGAGAGAGAGAGAGAGAGAGAGAGAGCGAGAGAGAGAGATGTACCTCCTTTAGTTACCCATTGAGAGAGAGAGAGAGAAGAGAGAGAGAGAGAGAGAGAGAGAGAGAGAGAGAAGAGAGAGATGTATCCCCCTTTAGTTACCAATTGAGAGAGAGAGAGAGAGAGAGAGAGAGGAGCCTTTGAGACAGGAGAGAGAGAGAGAGAGAGAGAGAGAGAGAGATAGTACCTCCTTTAGTTACTCAATTGAGAGAGAGAGAGAGAGAGAGAGAGATGAGAGAGAGAGAGGAGAGGATGACTAGTAAGAGAGAGAGAGAGAGAGAGAGAGAGACGATGAGAGAGAGAGGAGAGAGAGATGTACCCCTTAGTTACCAATTGGAAGAGAGAGAGAGGGAGAGATAGAGTAACCAATGAGAGATGTGAGCTCCTTTAGATCACGATGAGAGACGAGAGAAGAGAGAGAGAGATGAGGATACCTCCTTTACGTTACCAATGAGAGACGAGAGAGAGAGTGAGAGAGATGAGAGAGAGAGACTGAGAGAGAATGTACCCCCTTTAATTACCAATTGAGAGAGAGAGAGGAGAGATGTGCCACATTTTAGTTATCAATTGAGAGAGAGAGAGATGAGATGAGATACGAGACGAGAGCGAGGAGAAGAGAGAGAGAGAAGAGACGAGAGAGAGAGATGTATCCCATTTAGTTACCAATTGGACGAGATGAGAGAGAGATAGAGAGAGAGAATAGTACCACCTTTTGTATGTACCAATTTGAGAGAGAGAGAGACGAGAGAGAGATGAGAGAGAGATGTACCAACTTTACTTACCTAATTGAGCTGAGAGAGAGAGAGAAGAGGAGAG
>NC_090725.1:294482500-294485000 GCF_036898095.1 Palaemon carinicauda | reverse complement strand
ACATCTATCCTCCTATCACCCAGAACTTTCTTCACTCCATCCATCCACCCAAACCTTGGCCTTCTCTTGTACTTCTCCGATCAACTCTTGCATTCATCCCCTTCTTTAGCAGACAGCTATTTTTCATTCTCTCAACATGGCCAAACCACCTCAACACATTCATATCCACTCTAGCTACTAACTCATTTCTTATACCCGTTCTCACTCTCACCACTTCGTTCCTAACCCTATCTACTCGAGATACAACAGCCATACTCCTTAGACACTTCATCTCAAACACATTCAATTTCTGTCTCTCCGTCACTTTCATTCCCCACAACTCCGATCCATACATCACAGTTGGTACAATCACTTCCTCATATAGAACTCTTTTTACATTCATGCCCAACCCTCTATTTTTTACTACTCCCTTAACTGCCCCCAACACTTTGTAACCTTCATTCACTCTCTGACGTACATCTGCTTCCAATCCACCATTTGCTGCAACAACAGACCCTAAGTACTTAAACTGATCCACTTCCTCAAGTAACTCTCCATTCAACATGACATTCAACCTTGCACTACCTTCCCTTCTCGTACATCTCATAACCTTACTCTAACCCACATTAACTCTCAACTTCCTTCTCTCACACACTCTTCCAAATTCTGTCACTAATCGGCCAAGCTTCTCTTCTGTGTCTGCAACCAGTACAGTATCATTCGCAAACAACAACTGATTTACCTCCCATTCATGGTCATTCTCGTCTACCAGTTTTAATCCTCGTCCAAGCACTCGAGCATTCACCTCTCTCAACACTCCATCAACATACAAGTTAAACAACCACGGTGACATCACACATCCCTGTCTCAGCCCCACTCTCACCGGAAACCAATCACTCACTTCATTTCCTATCCTAACACATGCTTTACTACCTTTGTAGAAACTTTTCACTGCTTGCAACAACTTTCCACCAACTCCATATAACCTCATCACATTCCACATTGCTTCCCTATCAACTCTATCATACGCTTTCTCCAGATCCATAAACGCAACATACACCTCCTTACCTTTTACTAAATATTTCTCGCATATCTGCCTTACTGTAAAAATCTGATTCATACAACCCCTACCTCTTCTAAAACCACCCTGTATTTCTAAGATTGCATTCTCTGTTTTATCCTTGATCCTATTAATTATTACTCTACCATACACTTTTCCAACTACGCTTAACAAACTAATACCTCTTGAATTACAACACTCATGCACATCTCCCTTACCCTTATATAGTGGTACAATACATGCACAAACCCAATCTACTGGTACCATTGACAACACAAAACACATATTAAACAATCTCACCAACCATTCAAGTACAGTCACACCCCCTTCCTTCAACATCTCAGCTCTCACACCATCCATACCAGACGCTTTTCCTACTCTCGTTTCATCTAGTCAAATTCCAGTCATCAACAATACGACCACAGTTTTAATCGTAAAGTAACGTAAATTGCAGGTTTTTTTAAAACTGTTATGTAAAGAGCTGGAAATGATTAAATTTTGGAAGGTCAAGGTCAAAGGTCAATGTCACGGCCGAGCAAAACGTCCAAAATCAGTCCAAAAGTTCGAGTAATAAACTACCCTGGCGGAGTTGTGCATTCTATTTTGTGTGTGTGTATATGTACACACACACACACACACACACACACATATATATATATATATATATATATATATATATATATATATATATATATATGTGTGTGTGTATATATATATATATATATATATATATATATATATATATATATATATATATGTATATATATATATACAGTATATATATATATATATATATATATATATATATATATATATATATATATATATATATATATATATATGTATATATATATACATATATATATATATATATATATATATATATATATATCAATTCTGCAAAAACTTAGTGGTAATCAAGACAAGACGCCAAAAAGGTCAATGGACGTTGTAATAGAAGATCTCCAAGGAGTTGTCCCTGAAGGTAATTGCGGGGGACTGTAATCGCTGACTCAGCAAATCACATAATGCAAATGTTTCTTGTATCTCATGGAGTTTGAATACGGTCGAAAAATGATACCAGCAACAACATATGAATATATTGCTTTTTCTTTTGACGAAAAATACGAAAGATTTGCTTTGTATATATTCCTATTTGATACATCGCTTATGTAACTTTACGTAGAAAGAGAAATAGTTATTCTGAAGTGTTTAACCTGAATTAAAAGTAACATCGACAATGATAATAGTAAGAAGAAAACAAGATTTTTTTCATTTAGATAAGTATTTGATACATATACAGAAAATCATTTTAATACAGACTAGAATTCATTTCATACCTATGTAATGTATATAATATTCTAGCCTGTTGCTGTCTACCTGGAGTCCAGATTCTCACTTCTGTACTAATGTACTGGATTCCAAGTGTATATAACATAGCTAACTATAGGTTACATACCC
>NC_090725.1:294472500-294475000 GCF_036898095.1 Palaemon carinicauda | reverse complement strand
GGTCTTAAATGTTCATATAAACCTATCTTGATACAAATCATAAGGATCTTGACTGCATTACTTATTCCTTTTGCCCTCAATGTTGCAATCAAGCATTCCATTAATCATGGGCCATGCAATTAATCATACGATCAATCATATGCCTTGTTTTTCCTAGGCCTTCTAGGGGACTTAAATATTTAAACATTCCTAACTTAATAATGAAAATTATAGAGGTCTGACTGCATTACTTAGTAATTTTGTCATTAATCTTGCTATCAATCATGCTATCAATCATGTGCCATGCGATTAATCATATCACATCAATCATGTGTTTGTTCATTATAAAGAAGTTCAATGTTCATATACCCCTAACTTGGTTGATATTATAAGGGTCTGATGCATTACTTATTACTTTTGTCATTAATCTTGCAATCAGTCATGCTATCAATTATGTGCCATGCGATTAATCATACCATTAATCATGTGCTTGTTCATTATAAAGAAGTTCAATGTTCATATAAACCTAACCTGGTTGATATTATAAGGGTCTGATGCATTACTTAGTACTTTTGTCATTAATCTTGCAATCAGTCATGCTATCAATTATGTGCCATGCGATTAATCATACCATCAATCATGTGCTTGTTCCTTATAAAGAACTTAAATATTCATATAAACCTAACAAGGTCGTGGCGATTTCTATAAGAATGGATTACTGTTGGTGTTTATAATTGACGCATGATTACTAATATGCCAATCATCTAACCTTCTCCAATCAAAATATGGAAGGCAGTTAGAGCTTACAATTGCAAGATCAATGCATGACAAGGTACCTGCCTGAACATGACAGTATATGGGCTCTCCTTTTTTAGGGAGTTTTACATCTTAATCTCCCACAATTTATATTATAATGATGACCCTTGTGTTTGCTAAAACATTGCCCCACAAATCATGTCTACAATATAAATCTCCCTGTAAGAGAAAAGATTGAGGGAGTTGTTGAATCACCTCTACGAAATTTTCATACAAGATGTTCTCATTTGGAGGCAAGTAAAGAGAGCAACTAGTGTATTTTCTCCCCATATTAATCTGTACAGCCACTGCCTGCATAGGTGAACAAATAGACAAAGATATTTATGAACATCTCGGCGAAAGTATATAAGACTCTTCTATGTCTCCCGGCTTGTTGATCATATTCCTATAGCTACAATAATATAATTGCGAGGCAAAGAAGTATCATTATCAAGCTTGTTCTACAGCAGGCATACACTTGTGGGCAGTGCTCATGAATGAGGAGCTTAAATTCTTCAAATTGGCGTTTAGTCCCTGAATAAAACAGAGGAAATACTATGGTTTATTTTCTGGAAGACATCTTGGATGACCTCTTACCATCGGGGATTTATTTATCTAACAGTAGTTCATGTAGGCTCCCTTAGAGAGGGTCTTGATAAATTAGGTTTTGAATCTGTATTTTTCTTCGTGTCATTTTGATCTAATTTTTCAGGGGGATGATGAACCTCAAATTTAATTTTTGATTGATTCAAGTTGCTTTGTGGTCGAGCTGAAATTTCAACAGACAAAGCTTTATATTTGTTTGATGTCATAACTTTAGTGTTCTTTATGGAATGGGGTGAGAGAGATGGAGGTCTCTCATTTCCAATTAAGAGGTGAAGAGTTATAAGGTTTCAGCATCTTCCCCACTAGAAGTGCTCCTGATAACTATTTTTAAGTGAAGCCGCCATCAGATAAGGCAAAGATAGAGTTGGAAGAGATTAGTACTATCCTTTGTAGTGCTGAACAAATGTTCAAAAGAGGTGGTCAATGCCTTAGTTTTATACACAGTGGCAAAGGCTATAAAGGCAATATTCTTGCCTCATCACTTAGCATTTTATCAGAAGATGTATTATTTATTTTTCGGGGACTGCTGGCTTTACTAGGTGGATTGGATGTCTCCTGTGTCATCTTTCATCCTGATTTCAATGCCTTTGCATAGCTTGTTGGTTTATTCAATAATCTCTTGAGATGCTTCTCACTTACATATTCAGTGTATGATTTATTGAGGGCACCTTCTTCTAACTTATATAGCTGGCAGCTCATATCAGTAGATTTATGATTTGAGGTGCAGTTCAAACACCTGGCCTAAAGTGTACATTTCCCATGGTATAATTTGGAGCAAGTGCTAGCCAATTTTTCATTTTTGCAAGCTTTGGAAGGATGCCTTAACTATGAAAATAAAAATTGCAGTGGCTTCTGTTTGAAAGGTCGAACTTTAATCCTTTCATTTTAAACATCAATGCGGAGAGGCACATCAGCATCCTGGAAAGTAAGGATAATTATTGATGTTCCAGGTACTTTATGCACTTTCCACACAGTGAAGTGACATGGCCAGTATCTCTGCTGCTGCCAATTCATACAAGCTTCTATTAAAAACTACTCCCCTTCCATAGCTAAAGTTTAGATGGGCGTCTGTCATCCAACTTATG
The DNA here is from genome assembly GCF_036898095.1 of Palaemon carinicauda. Classification (NCBI taxonomy): domain Eukaryota; kingdom Metazoa; phylum Arthropoda; class Malacostraca; order Decapoda; family Palaemonidae; genus Palaemon; species Palaemon carinicauda. The sequence continues at coordinate 294,472,535 of NC_090725.1, read as the reverse complement.
TCATCGCTATTATCTCTTAATTGGATAGTATAATA
>NC_090725.1:294462500-294465000 GCF_036898095.1 Palaemon carinicauda | reverse complement strand
TCCCCTCCCTGAGAAGGTAGCAGCCGTTCAGGACTTCCCTGCGCCCTCGACCGTCAAAGCTCTGCAGGTATTCTTGGGCATGATCAACTATTATCACCGTTTTTTGCCAGCCATTGCCACCACTCTTGCTCCCCTCTACGCCTCCCTCTAGGGCAAGCCAAAGGACCTGAAATGGGGTCCCCTTCAAGAAGCAGCCTTCTGCAATGCAAAGAAGGCGCTATCAACTGCTACGGCTCTCACTTTTCCTATCCCACATGCCCCTCTCCTTCCCTCTACTGATGCCAGCGATGTCGCTATTGGTGCAGTACTCGAACAGGTGGTCAACGGCTCGCCCCGCCCATTGGCCTTCTTCAGCAGAAAACTGTCCAAGGCAGAATCGGGTTATTCTACCTTCGATCGCGAATTGCTGGTGGTGCACTTGGCTGTCCGTCACTTTCGCCATTTCTTAGAAGGTACGCCCTTTGTCATTCACACAGACCACATGCCTCTAGTGCACGCCTTCACTCGACAGTCTGACGCCTGGTCCGCCCGGCAGCGCCGACATCTCTCCACCGTGGCTAAATACAACTGCACCCTTCAATACGTCCCTGGGAAAATGAATCCCGTTGCCGATGTCCTGTCAAGAAACACGTTGGCTGCCGTCCAACTGAGATTGGATAACAATGCCCTGGCTGAAGCCCAACGACAGGAGCCAGACACCACCCTCTTCTGTGACGTCAGTACTGGTAGATCGCGACCTTGGATTCCTGCTCCCATACGCCAGCAGGTATTTGATTTCATTCACGGCCTTTCACATCCCTCGTGCCGTTCTACTGCACAGCTGCTTAAGGCGAAGTTCATTTGGCACGGCATTTCTAAGGATGCTAAGGATTGGGTCCACGCCTGTACTTCTTGCCAAACTTCCAAAGTACATCGACACACGGATTCAGGAGTGGGCACCTTTCCTCAACCTCAGCGTCGTTTCACACACATTCACGTCGACGTTGTAGGCCCCCTACCCACATCACAAGGACATCGTTACCTGTTTACCGTCATCGACCGCTCCACTCGTTGGCCTGAAACCATTCCCATGGAAACTGCAACGTCCGCCTCATGTACATCTGCCTTACTCTCAGGATGGATTGCAAAATTTGGTATTCCTGAGCATATTACTTCTGACAGGGGTACCACTTTCACCTCTCAATTGTGAACATTATTAGCGAATCTCCTGGGCATAGCTGCAAGGATTCCAACTGGTTTACTCAGCTTCCCTGGATCCTCCTGGGACTAAGGACCACTCCTAAAGACGCCCTCGACGTCTCGGCAACTGAAATGGTGTATGGCGACCCGTTGATCGTCCCTGCCGAATTTTTTCCTTCTACAACCTCCTCCGACGATCTCCAGCGCATACGTCACGTCGTGGAAAAATTTACTCCATGCCGCCAGACTTACAAGCCCCCAGCAAAGCATCACATACCAACAGACTTGCACTCTGCAACGCATATCTTCCTGCGCAACGACGCTAGCAAGCCACCGCTAACGCCCCCTTACACGGGCCCTTTCCTTGTGATCCGACGCAGTCCGAAAGCATTTCTACTAAACATTCATGGCAAAGAAGACTGGGTTTCCATTGATCGTCTAAAACCTGCTTATCTCCTGCCAGATGACCCACCTACAGTTCGCCTCTCTAGATCAGGGCGCCCTATTTAACATGTACAGTATGTTATTTTTAGGGGGGGAGCCATGTACCAACCGTGTGTCACACGATCGTACATAGTTCATTTTGTGTATATATTATGATTGTATCTTCGCTCTTCCCTCGCACTAAAAAGAACTAGAATAAACATGTCTGCTTTTCTCCTCTGTAACAGTGTCTGTTTGTGAACATGAAATTTCTTGTTGCTTTGAGCTTTTCCATATAAAGGAGAGTGTTCTATAATAAATTTACTCAGTTGCTTTCATACTGTCTTTGAGTCACAACCTTCTCTCGGCCTGTCACATATATTTCAGAAATACATGAGTTTTCACAGTTTTAACAAAATGCATCTACATTATTATTATTATTGTTATTATTATTATTATTATTATTATTATTATTATTATTATTGTCAAGAGTGACTTCATCCTCAGCCTATAACTATAATGAGTAAGTCTCTGGGGCTTCAACAAAGACCTAGAGGATTGAATTGATTAGAAATGCCGTTTTCCATAATTACATGAAAGCTCATTTACCTCTACTCTCTACGTTCCTCCTGGTTAGGCTGGAGGAACGTAGAGAGTAGAGGTCCCCTTTTTGTTTTGTTTCTTGTTGTTGTCGGCTACCCCCCAAAATTGGGGGAAGTGCCTTTGGTATATGTATGTAATGTGTCATTTACCCAGATGAATAACCGATTTAATTACGAAGGCGTTTAGTTCCCTTATCGTGTCTCCTCTCGTCGGCGACATTCTCCATCTCCTTGTACAAGAGGGTGGCTGAGAGAGAGAGAGAGAGAGAGAGAGAGAGAGAGAGAGAGAGAGATCT
>NC_090725.1:294452500-294455000 GCF_036898095.1 Palaemon carinicauda | reverse complement strand
CGTCCAGAATTCTAAGCCTACTGCTGTCACAAAATGGATCTTTTATGGGTTTGTCAGCAATGTGCTTTAATAGCACCTTGCTGTGTGTGAAAAGATAGGCATTTTGAGAGCCGAATTATGGTCATCCCGATGTAGATATCAGGGAATCCTCATAACAGTAGACCACATTTGTTATCTTTAGACTGTCCTGCACGGGAGGGTTATTTTTCATGACCAGGGTTTTGGTTTTTGCCGTTCGATTATAAATTACGAAGGATTCTCTTTGTAGATTAACACTGTTTTTACTGTAGTTATTCCTTCTTAATACTTATTAATACTTAATACTTATTCCATGACTTGTAAAGCCATAGTTACAACTAAAAAAATCCTGAAATTTATAAAAATAGAAATATAAATGTTGGATTTGGGTTAGTGTTCTATTTGTTAATTGACTTTTCCCCTCTATATTTTAATTTCCATATAATGTACATACGTGCGAATAATAGTAAATATAGACACCACTTCCGAATAGATCCCTGCCATCACTCTTCTGACACTGGTAAAAATTTGCATTAAAAAAAACGGTAAATGTCCGGCAAATATTTATTCCAGGGTTTTTACTGTTTTAAAAACAGATATATTGATGTAAAGGAGTGATATTACGGTCACCAACCCGTAAATAATAATAGCAAAGTAAGGTAAAATTAAGGTCGCCTGTATTTTACTGAAATACGGTTGAAAACTATATTCTTACTGAGAATTTTAGATTAAAATTGCGTATTTTTTTTTCTTTTTAACAGTGCGCCTACAGTAGACATTAGAGCAAAGTCGTTGGTATTGGCTTCAGTAGAGGCAACGGAGTTAGCGAGGGGGGAGTCCCAGAGTTACAATGTTGGCCTATTTCAGGTCGAAAACCTCAAATTTGGTCTTTTTGAAATTGGTTGGAATTTATTAATATCATGAAAAAAGGTTGGCCTTAAATGCTATATTTTCTTGCCTTTTTCTACCTATGGGTTTGCCTTTTAAAGTTATAGTTGATTAGAAGTTGGTCTTTTCATATTTAGAAAACCTGGCAAGCTGAGTCCCGTAAGGAGTCGGAAGCGAAGGATAATGAAATCAATCCCTTACCATTGACGCTCTTCCTGTCTCTTTTGCCGTCTCGTTCATCGTCCCAAGATCGCATCAGCAACTCGTCAATCTTGACAAAAACTCGCGATTCTGTTACAGATCTTTACACGGTCACAATAGCGTTTATGCTGTACCTTTTGTGATCCTATCTTTGCAGAGCTGAGGCTTCTTTCCCCTGCCTTTTTGATGGAAAAGATCAATGGGAGGGGAATAGGCAAAGGAATGTACGATATAAGGCTTTCTTCTTAGGTGTTAGGATCGTTCGAACCTTAGGGAACAGTGGGGGAACAAGAGACATGGAATTGATAAGATTAGAGGAGAAAAAGATTTCTGATATGTGAATGTTTGGGCCGATTTGCCAAAATATTATTATTCATATGAATTTGTACATCTGTGTATCTGCTGAATGTGTGTCTCAATGTATATGTATGTATGTATGTGAGAGAGAGAGAGAGAGAGAGAGAGAGAGAGAGAGAGAGAGAGAGAGAGAGAGAGAGAGAGAGAGAGAGATGCCATTCGACTTGAAACGAAAAACTATGGCATACATTTCATCTAAAACTGGTGTATCATATGACTTTGAATTAAATGATGAAAGATGAAATTATTTCGGAGCTTTATTTTTGGAAGAGGAATAAATCAAAATCGTCACCAGAGACCCTACCATAATATCATTATTATTATTATTATTATTAGTGGTAGTAGTAGTAGTAGTAGTAGTAGTAGTAGTATCATTATTATTATTATTAATCTATGTACGAAAAGGCAGATTATAACAAGTACAAGGGCCGCAACAATCAATTATAGAAAAAAAAGAGAAATATCTCAGATAGACTATGGAATGAGACACGTATGACCATGTTAAGCATTTAAGAATTAACCTCAAACTACTCACAGAACTAACACACACACACATACATATATTCATATACATATATATATATATATATATATATATATATATATATATATATATATATATATATATATATATATATATATATATATATAAATTCATATGTCAATTGTGAACACACACACACAAAACCAACACACAGAATTAACACACACACACATATTTATATATATATATACATATATATATATATATATATATATATATATATATATATATATATAAAATCTCCTCCTATGCCTATTGACGCAAAGGGCCTCGGTTAGGTTCCGCCAGTCGTCTCTATCTTGAGCTTTTAATTCAATACTTCTCCATTCTCCTATTTCGCGCTTCATAGTTCTCAGCTATGTAGGCCTGTAATTTCCAACTCTTCTAGTGCCTTATGGAGCCATATATATATATATATATATATATATATATATATATATATATATATATATATATATATATATATACTGTATATATATATATATATATATA
>NC_090725.1:294445000-294447500 GCF_036898095.1 Palaemon carinicauda | reverse complement strand
AGGTATTGAAATGATCATAGGTTTCTTTATTCATGAAGTGAAAATGGGGAAAGGGAAATATGAAAGATTCCAACCTCTAAACCAAGATGGCTTTAGTATTCAGAGAGAAAGGTTTAAGGCCTCCAAAGTAGACGTAACTCTCACAATATAAGGTAAAGGTGTCTGGTGTCAGTTCCAGTTTCATTAGAATAGATGCCCATCAGACTGTCAGCCGATCAAGCCTAACCCTCCACTGTAATCCCCAACCACAGCAGTGACCTCCCCATTAAACTACTTCATCTCACGGCTCCGGGCTGGGATCGATCTGCTGCCATGCGAATGTGAGGCGAACACTTATCACTGAGCAGATTCACACCATATTGGGTTAACAGCATATATAGGCCTATATGTTTGTATTTATATATATATATATATATATATATATATATATATATATATATATATATATATATATATATATACACATAGGTATATATATACACATATATGTATATATGTATATATATAGACATATATATATATATATATATATATATATATATATATATATATATATATATATTTACATTGACTTTTCTTCGTACGTCACATGTACTTGTGTGTACATTATAACTTGTTAATCTTCGATGAGTTTTCCTATACATACATCTAAATTTCATACTCTCCATTACCAAATTGAAATGGAAATAAAGTCCTATTATGTTTTACCTCCTACCTGTTGTCGCCCCTTTGCCCTGTTGACTTTTCCATCACACTGACAATTTCGAACAGTTAATTAAATTCCCCTCCTCGCATTTCAAGTTGTTTAATCACAACAGGTGATCCTCTGCCCTGAAATGAGATTTCCTTATTCGAGTGCACGTTTGAGTTCACGTTTAAATATTCCCTAAGGCTGGACGAATTATTAAATATTTTACTTTGCTGTGCCATGCACAAACAAGACATTCAAAAGTCTTTTTTTTTCTTATTTTACATTTTTTCCTAATGTATTTTCAATATTCCCTAAGTCTGGACGAATTATTAAAGATTTAACTTTGCTGAGCCATGCACAAACTTGACATTCAAAAAGCTTTTTTTTTCTTATTTAACATTTCTTTCTAATCTATTTGCATTATCAAATAGAAACCCAGGCCTACATGGCTGAAGACCATGAAGCGTGAAGTATAGGAGATGGTGAATAGAGAAGTATTGATTTAAAAGCTCAAGACAGAGACGACTGGTGAAATCTAACTGAGGCCTATTGTGTCAATATTCGTAGGAGATTATGATGATGATGATGATGATGATGATAATTTGTATTATATAAAGTAATGTAACAAATATTTTATGATAAATGTAAGTGTAAATTACATGCTTAATATTTTTTGCATGAAATGTCACTTCTTTTGTATGATAGACAACTGTAAGACAAAATGATTTAATTCTGCTGAGCCATCCAAAAACTTAACATTTAGATTTTTTTATTCGGATTTTAAAATATTTGTAATGTATTTGCATTATATAATATAGTGTAACTCATAGTTTATGATAGATGTTAAACTAAATGTTAAGCTTAAATTTCTTGCATGAACTGTCAGTTCTTTCGTATAATAGAAAACTTTAAGACAGAAACTTCAGTTTTGGGAATACCAAATGCACACATTTCCAGATATGACATTTCGAGTCATTAATAAAATACATTTCTCTTTGAATAATGATGTGAATGTTTGCAAGCCATGAAAAGAAAGAAAATAAGTCGTAAACCTAATTTTAGGTGGTTACTTGGTTTATTATTATTATTATTATTATTATTATTATTATTATTATTATTATTATTATTACAACCTATAACCTTAGTTGGAAAAGCAAGATAAGTCCCACGGGGTCCAACAATGAAAAATAGCCCAGCGAGGAAAGGAAACAAGGAAAATAGATAAACTACAAGATAAGAAATAAAAAATTGAATTAAGATATTTTATGAATAGTTACAACATTGAATTAGAACTTTCTTATATAAACTATAAAACTTCAAAAAAAAAGAGGGAGAGAAAGAATATAGAACAGCGTGCCTGACTATAATTTTTCATTGAATTTTCATTTATAGATGAAGCTGAAAGATTTTACTAAAATATGGTATTATCATAAGTAAAACCTCTCATTTCTTTTTAAAAAGTTTAAAATTAGTAACGGCCTTTGCTGCTCACAGTTGTTTCAGAAATCATTTTTTTTTTTCTATAAAAGTGGGGAGACTGTCTTTTATACCTCAGAAATAGGTTATAGTTTTTATTTCATGACAGGTGAAAGTTACTAATTCATCTATTCTAAGGAAGATAGAATCCTGACATATCTACCACACATTAAAGTAGTTTTTGAATTTTTTTTTTCCAGAAGGCAATTAGTCATAATTTCCAGTAAGCATTGGGTCTTCATTATGCAAAGAGAAGAGGTAACGTAATTAGATCCAGGAAAGGTTGTGGTGGCCTGTTGGTAACGTCCTTGCCTAGTGATCGCCAGACTGGGG
>NC_090725.1:294432500-294440000 GCF_036898095.1 Palaemon carinicauda | reverse complement strand
ACGAATCTATCAAATTTTTCTTCGTCTTCCTGCAATTTTCATCACAAAATAAAAAAAGTCTTTTGAGGCATTCCTATGCAAGTCCAGAAATGTGGGTCAATGGTGAACAGTAGTTCAATATTCTGTAGTAAAATCTGATGAGTATCGTCTTTAGAATAGTATCAGTAAATTGGCGCCAAAATAATCCTGTTTATTTAGAAAACTATAATTTTTGATACAGTATGTTGAATTTTTGCTAGAAGGAGAATAATTTTTTCCCTTTTTTTCATCTGGGATGTCCTTCTAGTGGTGTATAAACCGTATTCATAGTTTTTTTTTTTTTTTTTTTTTTTTTTTTTATAATGTAGAATTTAAGACAGTAGGGCGACATGGAACATGAATGGTGTTTATTAAACATAGAACCTGAATGGTGTTTATCAACCTTATTCACCAATCATTGGATTTATAGATTTAGATAGAACAATAGTCCATTTACTTAGTTAGTCTTTCCATTAAATATGTCATCCGTATTTTCAACAGTTCCAGTTTAAATATCAATATTTACTCTTTACCATCTTTGTCTCCCAAGTTGAAAAGAAGAAGAAACGTAAACAAAGCAGTTAAGACAACACTAATATTATTCTGGCACTAACGGATGCTTATTTTCCCAGAGTTCTGTATCTTTCGATGGATAAATAGAAGGTAGACAATAGGAAGGAGAGAGAGAGAGAGAGAGAGAGAGAGAGAGAGAGAGAGAGAGAGAGATGTCACATTTCCATATTTCAGCTGCATAAGGTGTTGGTTCTCTCTCAATGTTTATATATATATATATATATATATATATATATATGTATATATATATATATATATATATATATATATATATATATGTATATGTATATGTATATGTATATGTATATATATATATATATATATATATATATATATATATATATATATATATATATATCACAGCGCTGGCAAGCGTGACCGGGGACAAAACAACGCCCTCTCTCAAAAATGCGGCCAGTGCTGTTATATACGATTACCAAAACGCGAAAATACGGGTTTTTAGATAAGTACTTTCCCGACAAAGTAGAAGCTTGAAACTTTAGGATTTGCCTTTTCTTATTATTTCTAGGCGATCCTGAAAGTTTCAAGTCCCTATCTTTTAAGGGTCAAGAGATATCATGTCAAAGATATGCCAAAATATGGCATATTTTGCATAAACATTCAGTGTTCTATATATAGATAGATAGGTAGATATAGAGATAGACGCTTCAAAAGCAAAGACGGGGGAGCTTATTTCTCAGCTTCTGAATAAGCTAAAAAGATGTTCGACCCCAGGTTTTGAAGATAAACTTATAAGGGGTGGCTTAGGCTATGTGAGGATGTGACCAGGTGGTCACGTGGGGTAGGGTCACGTGACATGAGTTTTCAGAAGGTACTATAACTTCAATGCTTGTTTCTCAGCCTCTGAATCAGCTAGAAAGACGTTTGACCCCAGGTTTTGTAGGTCTGAACTTAAATTGTGGCCTAGGCTATTTGCGGACGCATTTAGATGGTCACGTGGGGGTAAGATCACGTGACATAGGTTTGAAATAGTATACTAGCGGGAACGCTTGTATATCGGCCCCCGAATGATATGAGCTACAAAGACGTTCGACCTCAAATTTTAAAACCATAGTCTTAGATTATTGCTATAATGGTTCGGATAATCACGTGATGTCACATCTGAAGTCACGTGATCTTTGTTATTAAACGACTCCTTCTTCTGCTTACGATAATGTTCATTAGCTCTGTTTCTTAAGGAGTTAGAAAGACGTTCGACACAAGATTTTGAAAATCTGAACTTAGGTGTTGCCCAGATTATGCTGGAATTTACCTTATTATCAATTATCTTGTGGGGTAAGGTAACATGAGAGATAACACGCTATTTCAGATAAGCGGTATGGCTTACTTTATGACGCCCGAACAAGCTGCTCAGGTATTTTACTTTTAGTAGGTTAACGACATATTTAAAGTTGCTTGACCTTCGGATTGTGTACGTTTGGTCCCGTGGTGTTAGTAGATCACCTAGCTTCATAAGCTATTCTGTTCATACTGCGGCGAATTCTTCGGTGTTATCTGTGGAAACTGTACGGGATTTGAGGCAGCCGGCAGTTCAGTAATGTAATAACGATGAAATTACGTCACGGCTACTGATCAAGGAATAGATAACATACGCTTGCGCAAAAAAAAAAAAAAAAGAGTGATATTTAAGCAAAAACCGATAAATCGGTTGGAACCTTTGACCGGGGACGCCTCTCCATGTCCTAAAATAAAACAAAGAAAAAATGTTCATCTTTTCAATTGAGCGTCTGAAAGCATTGATATAAAAATTAAAATTTTGACCAGGTGTCACCGGTCGCTTGCTTTTGACATTACCCATAGTCATGACGAGGAGTTGCCAATTTTTGAGAGAAGGTAGTAATGGTAATTGACTTATCTTTCATGTCAGTCACAGGACTCGGCGTTAAAGACTAATGTAGATCACACGGTAGCGTGTAGCATGTAGGTACGTCTTATTGGAACGATAAGTTACTTGATAGATGTCCATGTTGATGTATATTAAGATGAGGGGGAATGCGGTTGATTGTAGAGATTAGGACGTAATACTAATAGGTAAAAAATTATCATAAGTTGTAGATAGGCGGTCAAGGAATGGATGTAGGAGGTACGAGGTAGAGAGTAAGGGAGGTAAAAGGTAAACAAATTTTTAGGTAAACAAATAAGGCGTGTGGTAAGATGTAAAAGTAAATCTAAAGGTAAGTAAGAGGTGACGGGTAACGGGTAGGAAGTATGAGGTATGCTAGTGAATTAAGCGTTGAAAGGTAAGAAATGAAAGAGGCAGGGTACAAAAGAAAGTGTGTATAAAAGGTAGGTGGTAAGAGGTAAGAGGTAGGAAGTAGGAAGCAGAAGGTAAGAGGTAGGAGGTAAAAGGTAAGAGGTAAAAGGTAAGAGGTAGGAGGTAAGAGGTAAGAGATAAGAGGTAAGAGGTAAGAGGTAGGATGTGGATGGTAGGAAGTAGGAGGTATGCTAGTGAATTCGGCGTTGAAATGTAAGAAATGAAAGAGGCAGGGTACAAAAGAAAATGTGTAGAAAAGGTAGGAGGTAAAAGGTAAGAGGTAAGAGGTAGGCAGTAGGAAGTAGAAGGTAAGAGGTAGGAGGTAAAAGGTAAGAGGTATGAGGTAAGAGGTAAGAGGTAAGAGGTAAGAGGTAGGATGTGGATGGTAAGAGGTAAGAGGTAAGAGGTAAGAGGTAGGATGTGGATGGTAGGAAGTAGGAAGTAGATGGTAAGAGGTAAGAGGTAAGAGGTAAGAGGTAGGATGTGGATGGTAGGAAGTAGGAAGTAGATGGTAAGAGGTAAGAGGTAAGAGGTAGGATGTGGATGGTAGGAAGTAGGAAGTAGATGGTAAGAGGTAGGAAGTAGAAGGTAAGAGGTAAGAGGTAGGATGTGGATGGTAGGAAGTAGGAGGTTGGAGGTAAGAGGTAGGAGGTATAAAGATCTAGGATGTAGGATAAAAGATGTAAGAGGTAAGAGATGTACCTCTTATAAGAGGTAAGCGGTAAGAGGGAGGAGGTAAGAGGCGAGATGTTATGTAGGAGGTAGGAGATAAGAGGTATGATGTAGGAGGTAGGAGGTAAAAGATAGGGGTTAGGATGTAAGGGGTAGAAGGTAGGATGTGGAGGGTAGGAGGTAGAAGGTATCACAGCGCTGGCAAGTGCGACCGGGGACATAAGTATATAGGATGTAGGATAAAAGATGAAGGAGGTAGGAGTTATAACTATAAGAATGCAGGATGTAGGAGGTAGGAGGTAAGAGGTAAAAAGAAGAAACAAGGTAGGAAACAGGAAACACGTAGTAAGAGGTAATACCTATCAGAGGTTGGAGTTATAATGCGTTCCTCAGCATAGTATAGGTGTAGAGTACTACATTTTATCTCCATGAATTGATCACGAATCACAGTGTTTTGTTTTATGACTATGGGTAATGTCAAAAGCAAGCGACCGGTGACACCCGGTCAAAATTTTAATTTTTATATCAATGCTTTCAGACGCTCAATTGAAAAGATGAACATATTTTATTTTTTTTTTATTTTAGGACATGGAGAGGCGTCCCCGGTCAAAGGTTCCAACCGATTTATCGGTTTTTGCTTAAATATATATATATATATATAATATATGTATATATATATATATATATATATATATATATATATATATATATATACATATGTATATATATATATATATATATATATATATATACATATGTATATATATATATATATATACATATATATTTATATATTTATATATATATACGTTTATATATATATATATATATATATATATATATATATATATATATATATATATACATATATATATGTATATATATATATATATATATATATATATATATATACTGTATATTATATATATATAATATACTGTATATTATATATATACATATATATATATATATATATATATATATATATATATATATATATATATTTTGATAAATTTGGCGATAAGACGAAATGAATATTCTGTGGCATTAGATGATAAATGATGATATCAATGAAGATGATAACATAATGAGTCCCTAGATGTAAAAGGAGCAGGGGAAGAAAGAGAAGACAATAGATTGACGAACTAAGAAAGTTTTCGGGTGTGGCCTGGCATAGTAAGGGGAAGGACATGTCTGAGATCTTTGCTCTGCTGTGATGATGATGATGATGATAATGATGATGATGATGATGATTATCAATAAAAAACGTGAATTAATTGAGAAAATACTCAATATATCCATTTGGTTCCACCATACTGTTTAAAGAGATATGGGAAGGAATTAATGAGGTAAATTACTACTACTGGAAAAAAATATTTACGCCAATATACGTGAGTGTACTCTGACGATAATGACCAGAGAACTTAGTTTCTTTTACGGGACAAACTTGTTTCGATAACTTATTAAAGAACAGTTTTTCTTTGTTTGCCACTTCTCATATCTCTGTGGTACGCACTTCCCATCACTGGTATTAGAACCTCAATTATTATTTCGAATCCCCGTATCAAATTTACTTGAACTATTAGTCTTTCTAGACTTGCAATCAAAATAAAAGTGAGTTGTAGTATCATCAATAGTATAGTAAATGAGACCGTTCAATCTGTTCGTATTGATCTAGTTTATGACAATTGTAGCATTAGATATTGTTATTACAAATTTTGCTTTTATTGTCGCTATATACTTCGGCGGGTGTGACTGAGAGGCAAAATAGTGTCTTTATCCGGAGAGAGAGAGAGAGAGAGAGAGAGAGAGAGAGAGAGAGAGAGAGAGAGAGAGAGCGCGATGTAAATCATGGAATATTTTTTTTTTTTTTTTTTTTTTTTTTGCTTATCTACATCTGTTATTTTGGAAGACGTTTTTGGACGCTTATTCATAACCACAACAAGAACCTTTAAGCATGGCAACATTATCCTGTCGTATTTCCCTTCCTCTCGTTTTGTTAAAGTTATTATAGTTCATATAGGAAATATTAATTTATTGCTGTTGCTGTTCTTATAATCTATTTTTCCTTGTTTCCTTTCCTCACTGGGATATTTTCCCTGTTGGGGCCCATGGGCTTATAGCATCTTGCTTTATCAACTAGGGTTGTAGCTTAGCAATTAATAATAATAATAATAATAATAATAATAATAATAATAATAATACATATACCAAGGCACTTCCCCCAATTTTGGGGGGTAGCCGACATCAAACTAATGAAACAAAAAAGGGGACCTCTCCTCTCTACGTTCCTCCCAGCCTGACAAAGGACTCAACCCAGTTCGGCTGGTACTGCTATGGTGCCACAGCCCACCCTCCCCTTTATCCACCACAGATGAAGCTTCATAACGCTGAATCCCCTACTGCTACTACCTCCGTGGTCATCTAAGGCACCGGAGGAAGCAGCAGGGCCTACTGGAACTGCGTCACAATCGCTCGCCATTCATTCCTATTTCTAGCACGCTCTCTTGCCTCTCTCACATCTATCCCCCTATCACCCAGAGCTTTCTTCACTCCATCCATCCACCCAAACTTTGGCCTTCCTCTTGTACTTCTCCCATCAACTCTTGCATTCATCACCTTCTTTAGCACACAGCCATTTTCCATTCTCTCAACATGGCCAAAACACCTCAGCACATTCATATCCACTCTAGCTGCTAACTCATTTCTTACACCCGTTCTCACCCTCACTACTTCGTTCCTAACCCTATCTACTTGAGATACACCAGTGATACTCCTTAGACACTTCATCTCGAACACATTCAATTTCTGTCTCTCCGTCACTTTCATTCCCCACAACTCCGATCCATACATCACAGTTGGTACAATCACTTTCTCATACAGAACTCTTTACATTCATGCCCAATCCTCTATTATTTACTACTCCCTTAACTGCCCCCAACACTTTGCATCCTTCATTCACTCTATGACGTACATCTGCTTCCACTCCACCATTTGCTGCAACAACAGACCCCAAGTACTTAAACTGATCCACCTCCTCAAGTAACTCTCCATTCAGCATGACATTCAACCTCGCACCCCCTTCCCTTCTCGTACATCACATAACCTTGCTCTTACCCACATTAACTCTCAACTTCCTTCTCTCACACACTCTTCCAAATTCTGTCACTAATCGGCCAAGCTTCTCTTCTGTGTCTGCAACCAGTACAGTATCATCCGCAAACAACAACTGATTTACCTCCCATTCATGGTCATTCTCGTCTACCAGTTTCAATCCTCGTCCAAGCATTCGAGCATTCACCTCTCTCACCACTCCATCAGCATACAAGTTAAACAGCCACGGTGACATCACACATCCCTGTCTCAGCCCCACTCTTACCGGAAACCAATCACTCACTTTATTTCCTATCCTAATACATGCTTTACTACCTTTGTAGAAACTTTTCACTGCTTGCAACAACCTTCCACCAACTCCATATAACCTCATCACATTCCACATTGCTTTCATATCAACTCTATCATACGCTTTCTCCAGATCCATAAACGCAACATACACCTCCTTACCTTTTGCTAAATATTTCTCGCATATCTGACTAACTGTAAAAAACTGATTCATACAACCCCTACCTCTTCTAAAACCACCCTGTACTTCTAAGATTGCATTCTCTGTTTTATCCTTAATCCTATTAATGAGTACTCTACCATACACTTTTCCAACTACACTCAACAAACTAATACCCCTTGAATACAACACTCATGCACATCTCCCTTACCCTTATATAGTGGTACAATACATGTACAAACCCAATCTACTGGTACCAATGACAACACAAAACACATATCAAACAATTTCACCAACCATTCAAGTACAGTCACACCCCCTTCCTTCAACATCTCAGCTCTCACACCATCAATACCAGATGCTTTTCCTAATAATAATAATATTTGCATTTATTGAAAAA
>NC_090725.1:294410000-294427500 GCF_036898095.1 Palaemon carinicauda | reverse complement strand
TACATATATATATATATATATATATATATATATTATACACACACACACACACACACATATATATATATATATATATATATATATATATATATATATACTCATGTGTGTATGTGTGTGTTATTTGTGTGAATGTGTATACATATGCCAAAGTTAATATTTTGTTCTCAAAACTATTATGTAGAAAAATGATAAGAAACGTAGGCCACATTTTTTCTATTTTTTTTTTTTTTTTAGTAGAAATCAAGGACAATAAGACCAACGCATTAAGAAAAAATTGAATTGGGAACGATAAAAAAAGATAAGAAATTAAATCATTTTTCTTTTAACTTAGAGCAATATCTTTTTTCTTAGCTTCTCCCAGAAGACGTCACCCTATGGAAAAACTAATCTAAAATCCTCCAGATGTCGTAGTGTGGCAGGTGTCTCATTTATATGAGATGTCATTTCAGTCTCTTTTTCATATCTCTCAATTCCTTTTCTATTTCTGAAACAGTGATTGTATTAGATATCTTTGGTTAATCATCGTTTGAGCTTTTATAGCTGATCCATTTACTGAAAATTAAATCCTTTTAATTTATACAAACATATTATTATTATTATTATTATTATTATTATTATTATTATTATTACTAGCCAAGCTACAGCCCTAGTTGGAAAAGCAAGATGTTATAAGCCTAAAGGCTCCAACAGGGAAAAATAGCACAGTGAGGAAAGGAAACAACGAAATAAATAAATAATGAAAGAAGTAACGAAATAAAAAAAGAAGTAAATGAAATATTTAAAAAGAACATTAACAACATTTAAACACATAATTCATATATAACTATAAAAGACTTAAGTCAGCCTATTCAAAGTACGGTTGTATTCAGAAATATTAGAGAAATGTTGGCATTGACGGGAGGATTAGCATCAGACTGTCAAGTGGAGGTTTGCCCAAGGGGCATGTACTCCATGAGAATAATAAAAGACATGCCCTCTAAGAGTAGCTAGATTACACCTTGAAATGTTTTCTACTGAAGGCGGTCAGGGGGTGAGGTGATCCATTGATCATTTGTTCGGGTATTGCTCAACAGTGATGTCACTGATTTCAGTGGAGAGAATTGGGGGTGCAGTCGGCTTGGGTAATTAGAACAGTAGCATTTGGTATTTTATTTATTTTGCGTTGTAGAAGGCCGCCTCCTGAAGGATTCCCACTTCAGGATTTCCGGCTTTGCCCATGAGGGAGATGTAGAGTGGCTGAGAGTGACTGACAAGAGCTGGTGATGGCAGTTCACCATGTGCAAGAAGTACTGCAGTACTTTGACTGTTGAGGGCATAAAGAACTACTGTATTACTGATACCTTCTCAAGGATGGGATGAATGCTCTCAGAAGTGATGCAGTATCCCCATAATTCCACTTTCTAGGAAACAAAGGTGCACTTGTCCTACCTGATTACAAGTGCAATGCATATGTGACATAGGTTGTCCTCTGTTGAGGGGAAGAATACTGGTAAGTCATCTATGAAACATACCCATAGGGGGAGATCACCCTAAATGTGATCCATAATTCATTGAAATGTAGCCCCTGCATTACGAAGGCCAAAGCAGGATTGATAAAGTATTTGTCGGTGCTGTTGGGTAGGGTATAGGTCTTGTTCCGTCTGCATGTTAAGGAATCTATCCTTCTTCAGGGTGATGTGTATTGACAAATCCTGTGGGCTTGATGCCTTTTGCAAATTGCCGATTTCTTCCATTTCTGCTTTTTAGCAGCTGCCAATGGCGTGGTGCCAAATGTCTGTATCTTGAGAGCACTCGGGTCCCTATCATGTTCATATAGTAATAGATGCCATAAGTGGCAGGAAGTGCAGGCATCTGGCATAGTTCTAGGTGGAAGACGTCGGGGTGTAAAATAACGAGGTGGGCATAGGCGTCCGTGAGTGTGCTGAAATGGAGAGCAAGTTTAGAAGGAGCTGAGCAGGTAATAAAGCTGTGGACAAGTAAGAGCTCTCGTTGACTAAACATTGATGTACGACGTCAACGATGAAGGAGGAATGGGTGAAGAAATCAACACCTGTGAGAGGCATCGTAACGTCAACGACATGGATATTCCACCGGTACTGGGTGCCCTAAAACAACAGTGTCAGTGTCTCATAACCGTGGGTGGTGAAAGCAGATCCCTTGGTGGCCACAAGGCAAACATCAGCAGTCTTGGAATGACTGGGTTTCGCCCTCAAGATGAAACGGGGTAAAGGAAAAAAGACAGGTACCAGTATCTACCAGAAAGTGTACATTAGATCCTGATTCATGCAAAAAGAAGAGATTAGTTAATGAGGACACCACCTTTACAGGCTGTGGCCTATTCACACGAATGCAGTAATAATGAGAAATAACTTAAAAGAACCATTGAGAAGGTCTTCTTCAATTGCACAAAAAATTGGCTCATTGAGAAAGTCTTATAAGATATTCGGTGATCAATCTATTCTGAAGAAGTGTTTTAATTATTTTATTCTACCTTGTTTTGAGTATTGTTCTCCTGTCTGGTCTTCAGCTGCTGATTCTCATCCTAATTTGTTGGACAGAAACTTACGGTCTATTAAATTTCTTATTCCTGATCTAGATATTAATCTCTGGCACCGTCGTTCAATTAGTTCATTATGCATGCTACATAAGATTTTTCATAACTCTGACCATCCTTTACATTCAGATCTCCCTAGACAATTCTATCCTGTTCGTAATACTAGGCAGGCAGTTAATTCTAATAGCCAGGCCTTCTCCATCATAAGACTCAATACTACGCAGTACTCTAGTTTTATTCCAGCTGTTACCAAGTTGTGGAATGATCTTCCTAATCGGGTTGTTGAATCAGTAGAACTTCAAAAGTTCAAAGTTGGAGCAAATGCTTTTTTGTTGACTAGGCGGACTTGAGTCTTTTTATAGTTTATATATGACATATTTATTTTTGACGTTGTTAATAGTTTATATATGACATATCTCTTTTGACATTACTTTTTTTAGAATGATTTATTGTTAATTTGTTCTCTTCAGTTATTTATTTCCTTATTTCCTTTCCTCACTGGGCTATTTTTCCCTATTGGAGCCCCTGGGTTTATAGCATCTTGCTTTTCCAATTAGGGTTTTAGCTTGGATAGTAATAATAATAATAATAATGCTGTTGAATCATCCATTACTTTTAATATAATCTGTATTAAAGAGGGTTTCCTTCCGTATTATTATTATTATTATTATTATTATTATTATTATTATTATTATTATTATTATTATTATTATTATTATTATTATCATTATTAATATTATTATTATTAGTTTTCTGATTACATTAAGCCTTTTCTTCTAATATGGTCGTTACTAATCAAGAGAAAATTATAGCTTATGTACCGTAAGATAGTTTTCTCATGGACATTATTGATAAAGATCTTTCATAGTTCATAATGTAATGAATTTGAGTTCCATTCATAGATTATCCCCTTCATTTTTTTTTTTTTTTTTTTTTTGTCCATCGCCAGCTCTTCTATCCTTACCGGTGGAATGGGATTCAACTCCGTTGTGGTCCACCAAAATCCTCTTTAAATAATATTTCTCATCGATTCTGTATCTTTCTTTGAATTCCCAAACAAGGCCGGATATGTTCCTTAAAGAGCCTCGAGGTATCTGGTTTTCAAGTCATTATGAGAGATTGGATTTTCCCATTTGACATTTTCCCTGTCTCTAGTTGACAGGTGCCCTATTCCTGTCATACAAAATAAATGAAGAGTTATAAACCCATGACAGAATCTTTCTTACACCGTCATTAATTTTTTTTTTTTTTTTTTTTTTTTTTTTGAAATTCAGAAAAGTACTGTCGAAAAATTTCCCGTCAACTAGATTAATTGATTGATTTGAGGATACCAGAAAACTTCAAATCAATCAATCTATCTTGTTGACAGGAGATTTTTTCCACATTACCTTTCTGAATTTTGAAAAATTTAATGACGGTATAAGTCAGATCATGCTTTTAGTTTATTCCTCTTCCTTTCTTTTTGTAAAGTTTATTCCTCTTCCTTTTTTTTGTATAATAAGAAACGGTTTACAATGCCTGCAAATGATATTTGAAATAAACAAAGTTGCTGCATGAATATAATTAGTCTAAAGTCTTCAGGTCATGAAATTTCCCAGGAGCATTATGACATCGTCACTCATCAAGCAACGAGATGGGATAAAACAAAACCGATATGAAGTAAGTAAATTGTCAGATAGTTATATAGGAACAATGAAAGATCTGTGAAATATAATACAAAATATATTTCTATGATAAAAGGGAGCAAACGCAAAGATTATAAAGTGTTGTTTTTAAACGTGGTTACTTTGATATTTTATGAATATTTTTTATCCACAGAGAAATGAAAGGTTGTTTTGTTAAACTGTTGGGAATCAAGTAGGTCATCTATGAAGAGAGAGAGAGAGAGAGAGAGAGAGAGAGAGAGAGAGAGAGAGAGAGAGAGATTTTATGTATATATTTAGAATTATCTTTTATATTATTTTCGAAGGCCTGATAACTGTTGTTTATTTACGTTTTCTCTCTCTCTCTCTCTCTCTCTCTCTCTCTCTCTCTCTCTCTCTCTCTCTCTCTCTCTCTCTCATTAATGAAACAAACCTGTATAAGATACAATGATTTTTAACATACAAGAGATTTGCAAAGATGAAATGTTTTAGGAAGTGTGGGAGTTTTGATAACGAAATTGACAAGAACGAATTTGAGAAAATTACCTTTCATAAAAACTAGTAAAAAAGAGAATCAAATATGAAAAGTTATTGTTTAGAGATGTTACCTATTTTCAACTGGAGTGAAAGCCAGTGAAAAAGAAAACAATAAATAATAATTTTCAATGATTATGTAATATCTTTTCGACATTATATAGAGGAGAAAAATAATTCGAAATGGTGAAGGAGAACAAGAAATGTGGATGAATATGAAAGGAAAAAATCTAGCAGGGCCTCTTCTACCGTTATCTCGTAGGGTCCACAAGCCCAATATATCTGGGATATCACCTAATGCCAAGGGCCTATTCCCCACCGTATAAGAAAATCCCTCAGGATCTCCGTTGGAATCCTATCACAGTTCTCTGATAATGTTATGGCAAAAAACGTTTCCCTTGCTTAGGTAAAAAGGAAACTTGAAGTAAGGACGATTTGGTAACGTCCCTGACTACTGAACGGCAGACTGGGATTCGTCCTGCTCAAAGTCGTTAGTTCCTTTGATCGCTGCAACCTCACTATCTTTGTGAACTGAGGATGGGAGGTTTAGGGAAGCCTATAGGACTATCTGCTGAGTCATCATTAGCCTTTGCCTGGCCCTCCTTGGTCCTAGCTTGGCGGAGAGAGAGAGAGCTTTTGCTCTGGGCATAAGTATATATGGTCAGTCTCTTGGGCATTGTCCTGCTTGATAGGGCAATTTCACTGTCCCCTGCCTCTGCCATTTATGAGTAGCCGTTAAACCTTTAAAACCGGGTTCATAATCTTCCCTTCTTAAAATATCAATAAACCTTCTAGAATTTAACAGAAGTAAATTAAGTTTATGGCTTGAGTCGAAATAGTGGTAATAGCGGGACCCATACAGTGAGTGTATGGGTTCTGGGTAAGAGGAAGGACTGCTTTTTGTAACTAATTTATTTCGTGATTTGTTTGGCTGTTACAAAGTTCTAATCTTCTTGTTGACTTTCTTTACTTTACATGTTTTTAAAGATGATCGAGGTTAATATTTCAAGAATTGGAGGCAACACCTTTTAATAAAAAAGTTCTAGAATATATTCAGAAGACTCTCTCTCTCTCTCTCTCTCTCTCTCTCTCTCTCTCTCTCTCTCTCTCTCTCTCCCCTGGTAACGGGGTTGATATAAAAACTATTTGTCCCACTCCCAAATCCACATTTATCAAAGAATATTCTAATAGCTGGAGACAAAAGGAAACTCTACACCAATCTTTACTATTACAAATTAGACTCTCCAATGGAAAGGATATTTAAGCCAAATATTACACTTAAGCCAATATATATTAAAACTATTAACATTTAAACACAAAAATACTGCTTATTTTACAAAGAAACAAATAATAAACGTAATTTAATCTTTGTAATGAGGTGTTGAACTATGCTGCCCTATTCTATATTTAATGTGAAGTATTGTAAAATAAGAAATCAGCAATGATAAAAAAAAAAAACCTTTGATGGGAAACATTGGTTAAAAAACGGGATTTTAACTGAAATAACTTTGACAGATATTTTTGTCTTTCGTGTTTTTGGTGCGAAAAAAAAAAATATAAAAATGAAAATACCCATGATTTAGTGACGAACCAGTAATACGTTGTTGGAATGTCAAGTACGAAATCTCAATTGAGTATATGAAAAACGAAATAGACTAGAGGGGCACTCAGTAGAGCTCAGATCTCTGTGGCGGCAGCTTATTTCTCGACCTTTTGCTCGACCTTGACCTTGACCTTTGACCTTAACATGTATTAATTGGCGTGGGTTTCCATACACTCGACGAAGAACAAGTTTGAAGTCTCTGTGCCATCGATGTCAAAACTTATGGCCGATTACGGGAATTGTACATTTTGCTTCACCGTGACCTTGACCTTTGTCCTTGACCTTCCAAAATTTAAATATGTCCTACTTTTACATAACAGTTAATCCCTGCAAGTTTCATTACTCAACGATTAAAATTGTGGCCGGGAAGCTGTTCACAAACAAGCACACACACAGACACACAAAGACACAAATATGGGCGAAAACATAACATCCTTCCAACAAAGATAATAACAAAATATGTTCTTGGAAGTGGCATAGAGAGAGAGAGAGAGAGAGAGAGAGAGAGAGAGAGAGAGAGAGAGAGAGAGAGAGAGAGAGAGAGAGAGAGAGAGCTGATTATAATGTAAAAGAACCCTTCTAAGCGAGAGAGAGATATTTGTAATGTAAAAGAACCCTTAAGAGAGAGAGAGAGAGAGAGAGAGAGAGAGAGAGAGAGAGAGAGAGAGAGAGAGAGAGAGAGAGAGATAATGTTAAAGAAAAAAGAACCCTTCAGAGAGAGAGAGAGAGAGTGAGAGTGATAATGTTAAAGAAAAAAGAACCCTTCAGAGAGAGAGAGAGAGAGAGAGAGAGAGAGAGAGAGAGAGAGAGAGAGAGAGAGAGAGAGAGAGATAATTATAATGTAAAAGAGCCCTTCCGAGACAGCAGCCTCTTTGATGTTATTGTAAAGCTTTTAAAGCTGGTTTGAATACTTGGTGTGACCTGCTTTAACACCCCATTTGTTGAGGGCGAGAGAGAACAGGGACTCCGCTTCTGAAACGAAGGGAAAAATGTATATTATGCTCGGAAGAGAAGCACCGTCGCTTTGACACAATGGTTCGGGTGAATTTCCTTGATAATAAAAGATCCTGTGAGGATTCACATAGACTTTTTTCCTTCCTCTATTTTACCCATTTTGCGCTGAAGTCGGTTCAAATATTGATTGAGGTATAAATTCATGAGCTTATGGATAATAAATAACACCCCCTCCCACCCCACAATAAAACACTTAATTATTAAAGTCGTTTAACAATTTCTCTATACTTATAATATATAATATTGTTTTGTATTTTGAAGTTCGAATTTTGAAATACTTTAAGCCTAATTCATCTATGGGATGGTGTCAGTTTTCTGGAAATTTAAAGGACTGATACAGAATATGAACTCGACATATAAAAAAAAATCTTTTTTTTTCTGAATATATTCTCCTGAAAAAAGAAACTATACACGTGATTCCATCTTCTGTATCATTCTCTGTACATTTCCAGTACGTTGACATCATTCAATAGATCTGGAAGACTGATATCCTGTAGACATCTACTTCTGTTCAAAAGGTCCTTAATTTCCGTAACCAGCCTCAGTCAAGGATATTTTGTCACACAATCCACTTAGAAAGAATGACTACGGATTCCAAACAAAATGTTTGGGATTAGGTTGCAAGCAAAATTTCGTATTCGGGACGTGGAGGAAACCCACAACACTTTATTATTTATTCGGTACAAAATTCAGATATTATGCTTAAAAGAGCATGCTGGTTTCAATAAAACGTACAAATCTTGTTTTATTCTCACTAGGTGTTCCAATATCAGCCCTTTGACTAGTTAGTTGAGAATGACACATATGATACAACATCATCAGCCGTTACTAGTCTACTGCGGAACAAAGGACTCAGACATGTCCTTCCACTAGCGTCTGTTTATGGTGTTTCTGTGCCAGTCCAAGAACATGAACTTTTTTAGTTCGTCGATCCATCGCGTGTGTTTACATATATATATATACAGCTACACACACAGACACACACACACACACACACACACACACACATATATATATATATATATATATATATATATATATATATATCATTTACTCATAAATTTTGCTCTATGAAGGTTTTCGCCTGGTATGTATAAATTCTCAACAATTGCCGAAAACACGAGAGGCAAAAATGCATTTAAATAATTTATCTACAACCCGTTAATTTTCACAGATTAATATCAAAAGAGAAACGAAAATATATAAATTCCAATTTAGTTTCGTTTTTATCACCTTGATATATGGTAAGAATTATTGTAAAACCGTAAATCGGTAAAATTATTCAAGAATGGCTTGGTGGCTGAACACTGGTTAGTAGACGACAGTTTAACGGAAATAATCAGATGTAACAGAAGATGGAGGCACATGGTACAGTTTGCTTAGATTAAATGGGGGTTATCAGGAATCATGTGTGGCAATAAGGTCTAAGGAAAGATCTATGAATGTGAGATAAGAACAATAATAGTTTACAGGGTTGATAAGTGGGAGATAAAGAAAGTCTAAGAACGGACAATGGAATCGGCAGAATGGGGTTGTTGATGCAAATGTGTAGAATAGCGAGGGGTAGTTGGGATCAGGAATTATTTCATCAGAGGAACAGTCAAAGTCATGAAAGTATCGATGGAAGTTCGACGAAGAAGACTAGTGTAAGCTCTGTAATGCAGAAAACAGACGCCCACGTTTGTGAAAGGGGAAATTTAACCTCGGTTCGCTGGAGCCAGGAGAATGTCTCTGTACAAGCGAAGGGTGATAGTTTTAGGGGTGTGACGTTGATAGTAGAGTCAATGTCAGAGGGTGACATCGTCAAACAGTAAGACACAGTAGTTAGGGGGAAGGTGAGATGGAGCTGGACACTCTGGTGGTCACCAGTGTATGAGACGGCAGTTAAGTGATAACTGAGAGGCGAGGTGATTGCAACTAAACTTTATTGGGCAGATATCGAGCTTAAATACTAGGAATTACGAGCAAGAACGTCACAAAATTTCTAACAAAATTAGGCTTGAACTATGAAGTTCATACAGGTTAGTCTATTAACAGACCAGGGAAGAGTGAGTCATAAGATAACTAATCAAAACCATTACAGTGTACGAGCGTGTGAGCCCCGAAACCATTTGGGGACGCCCCAAATCAATTGGGGGAGCCCCAAAACCATTTGGGGACCCCCAAAACCATTTGGGGACGCACCAAATCAATTGGGGGAGCCCCAAAACCATTTGGGGACGCCCCAAATCAATTGGGGGAACCACAAAACCATTTGGGGACGCCCCAAATCCATTGGGGAGCCACAAAACCATTTGGGGACGCCCCAAATCAATTGGGGAGCCCCAAATCATTTGGGGGAGCCCCAAATCATTTGGGGGAGCCCCAAATCATTTAGGGGAGCCCCAAATCATTTGGGGATGCCCCAAATCAATTGGAGGAGCCAAAAAACCAATTTGGGACGCCCCAAATCAATTGGGGGATTCACAAAACCATTTGGGGGTGCCCAAAATCAATTGGGGGAGCCCCAAATCATTTGGGGGAGCCCCAAATCATTTGGGGGAGCCCCAAATCATTTGGGGGAGACCCAAATCATTTGGGGATGCCCCAAATCAATTGGGGGAGCCACTGAACCATTTGGGACGCCCCAAATCAATTGAGGAGCCCCAAAACCATTTGGGGACGCCCCAAATCAATTGAGAGAGCCCCAAAACCATTCAGGGACAGCCCAAAATCAATTGGGGGACCCAAAACCATTTTGGGACGCCCCAAATCAATTGGGTAGGCCCCAATACCATTTGGGGACGCCCAAAATCAATTGAGGGAGAACCCAAACCATTCGGAGACGGCCCAAATCAATTGGGGGGTCCCCAGACCCATTTGGGGACACCCCAAATATATTTGGGGAACCCAAAAACCATTTAGGGACGCCACATATCAATTGGGGGAGCACCAAAACCATCTGGGGACGCCCCAAATCAATTGGGCGTCCGCAAAACCATTTGGGGACATCCCAAATAAATTGAGGAAGCTGCAAAACCATTTGGGGACGCCGAAATCAATTTGGGGAGCCCCAAAACCATTTGGGGACGCCCCAAATCAATTGGGAGAGCCCCAAAACCATTTGCAGACGCCCCCAATACATTGGGGGAGCCCCAAAACCATTAGGGGACGCCCCAAATAAATTTAGGGAGCCCCCAAACCATTTAGGGACGCCCCAAATCAATTTGGGGAGCCCCAAAACCATTTGGAGACGCCCCAAATCCATTGGGGAAGTCCCAAAACCATTTGAGGACGCCCCAAATCAATTGGGGAGCCCGAAAACCATTTGGGGACGCCCGAAAACCATTTGGGGACGCCCCAAATCAATTGAGGGAGACCCAAAAAATTTGGGGAAGCCCCGAATCAAATTGAGGAGACCCAAAACCATTTGGGGACGCCCCAAATCAATTGGGAGAGCGCGAAAACCATTTGGGGACGCCCCAAATCAATTGGGGAAGCCCCAAAACCATTTGGGGACGCCCCAAATCAATTGTGGGAGCCCCGAAACCATTTGGGAACGGCCCAAATCAATTGGAGAGCCCCAAAACCATTTGGGGACGCCCCAAATCAATTTAGGAAGCACCAAAACCATTTGGGGACGCCCCTAATCAATTGGGGGAGCCCCAAAACCATTTGAGGATGCCCCAAATTAATTTGAGGAGCCCCAAAACCATTTGGGGACGCCCCAAATGAATTGGGGGAGACTCAAAACCATTTGGGACGCCCCAAATCAATTGTTGGAGCCCCTAAACCATTTGGGACCCCCCAAATCAATTGGGGGACATTTGGGGACGCCCCAAATCAATTGGAAAGACCCAAAACCATATGAGGACGCCCCAAATCAATTGTTGGAGCCCCAAAACCATTTGGGACGCCCCAAATCAATTGGGGGTCATTTAAGGACGAACAAAATCAATTTGGGGAGCCCAAAAGCATTTGGGGACGCCCCAAATATATTGGGGGAGCCCAAAACCATTTGGGGACGCCCCAAATCAATTTGGGGAGCCCCAAAACCATTTGGGGACAACCCAAATCAATTTAGGGAGCACCAAAACCATTTGGGGACGCCCCTAATCAATTGGGGGTGCCCCAAAACCATTTGGGGACGCCCCAAATTAATTTGGGGAGCCCCAAAACCATTTGGGGACGCCCCAAATGAATTGGGGGAGACCCAAAACCATTTGGGGATGCCTAAAATCAATTGTTGGAGCCCCTAAACCATTTGGGACGCCCCAAATCAATTTGGGGAGCCCCAAAACCATTTGGGGACGCCCCAAATCAATTTGGGGAGCCCCAAAACCATTTGGGGACGCCCCAAATCAATTTGGGGAGCCCCAAAACCATTTGGGGACGCCCCAAATCAATTTGGGGAGCCCCAAAACCATTTGGGGACGCCCCAAATAAATTGTGGGAGCCCCAAAACCATTTGGGAACGGCCCAAATCAATTGGGGAGCCCCAAAACCATTTGGGGACTCCCCATATCAATTGGGGACCCCCCAAAATCATTTGGGGACGCCCCAAATCAATTTGGGGAGCCCCAAATCAATGTGAGGAGCACAGAAACCATTTAGGGACACCCCAAAACCATTTGGGGGCGCCCCAAATCAATTTGGGGACGCACCAAAACCATTTGGGGACAGCTCAAATCAGTTTTTGGAGCCCAAAACCATTTGGGGACGTCCCAAATCAATTGAGGGAGCCCCAAAACCATTTGGGGAAGACCAAAATCAATTTAGGGAGCACCAAAACCATTTGGGGATGCCCCTAATCAATTCAGGGAGCCCCAAAACCATTTGGGGATGCCCAAAATTAATTTGGGGAGCCCCAAAACCATTTGGGACACCCCAAATGAATTGGGGGAGACCCAAAACCATTTGGGGACGCCCCAAATCAATTGGGGGATCCCCAAAACCATTTGGGGACGCCCCAAATCACCTTACGGAGCCCCAAAACCAATTGGGGATGGCCTAAATCAATTGGGGGACCCCAAAACCACTTGGTGAAGCCCCAAATTAATTTGGGGAGCCCCAAAACCATTTGGGGACGCCCCAAATCAATTTGAGGACCCCAAAACCATTTGGGGACGCCCCAAATCAATTGGGGGCGCCCCAAATCCGTTGGGGCGCCCTAAATCCATTTGAGAACGCCCCAAACCAATTTGGGGAGCCCCAAAACCCTCTGGGGAAGCCCCAAATCAATTTGGGGAGCCCCAAAACCATTTGGGGACGCCACAAATCAATTTGGGGAGCCCCAAAACCATTTGGGGATGCCCAAAATAAATTGGGGGCGCCCCAAAACTATTTGGGGACACCATAAATCAATTTGGGGACTCCAAAACCATTTCGGGATGCCCCAAATCAATTGGGGGAGACCCAAAACCATTTGGGGACGACCCAAAACCATTTGGGGACGCGCCAAAATCAATTTGGGGAGCCCCAAAACCATTTGGGAACACCCAAAATCAATTTTTGGGGCCCCAATACCATTTTGGGACGCCCCAAATATCTTGGGGGAGCCGCAAAACAGTTTGGGGACGCCCCAAATCAATTGAGGGAGCCCCAAAACCATTTGGGGACGCCCCAAATCAATTGAGGGAGCAGCAAAACAGTTTGGGGAGGCCCCAAATCAATTGGTGGAGCCCCAGACCCATTTGGGGACACCCCAAATATATTTGGGGAACCCAAAAACCATTTAGGGACGCCACATATCAATTGGGGGAGCACCAAAACCATCTGGGGACGCCCCAAATCAATTGGGCGTCCGCAAAACCATTTGGGGACATCCCAAATAAATTGAGGAAGCTGCAAAACCATTTGGGGACGCCGAAATCAATTTGGGGAGCCCCAAAACCATTTGGGGACGCCCCAAATCAATTGGGAGAGCCCCAAAACCATTTGCAGACGCCCCCAATACATTGGGGGAGCCCCAAAACCATTAGGGGACGCCCCAAATAAATTTAGGGAGCCCCCAAACCATTTAGGGACGCCCCAAATCAATTTGGGGAGCCCCAAAACCATTTGGAGACGCCCCAAATCCATTGGGGAAGTCCCAAAACCATTTGAGGACGCCCCAAATCAATTGGGGAGCCCGAAAACCATTTGGGGACGCCCGAAAACCATTTGGGGACGCCCCAAATCAATTGAGGGAGACCCAAAAAATTTGGGGAAGCCCCGAATCAAATTGAGGAGACCCAAAACCATTTGGGGACGCCCCAAATCAATTGGGAGAGCGCGAAAACCATTTGGGGACGCCCCAAATCAATTGGGGAAGCCCCAAAACCATTTGGGGACGCCCCAAATCAATTGTGGGAGCCCCGAAACCATTTGGGAACGGCCCAAATCAATTGGAGAGCCCCAAAACCATTTGGGGACGCCCCAAATCAATTTAGGAAGCACCAAAACCATTTGGGGACGCCCCTAATCAATTGGGGGAGCCCCAAAACCATTTGAGGATGCCCCAAATTAATTTGAGGAGCCCCAAAACCATTTGGGGACGCCCCAAATGAATTGGGGGAGACTCAAAACCATTTGGGACGCCCCAAATCAATTGTTGGAGCCCCTAAACCATTTGGGACCCCCCAAATCAATTGGGGGACATTTGGGGACGCCCCAAATCAATTGGAAAGACCCAAAACCATATGAGGACGCCCCAAATCAATTGTTGGAGCCCCAAAACCATTTGGGACGCCCCAAATCAATTGGGGGTCATTTAAGGACGAACAAAATCAATTTAGGGAGCCCAAAAGCATTTGGGGACGCCCCAAATATATTGGGGGAGCCCAAAACCATTTGGGGACGCCCCAAATCAATTTGGGGAGCCCCAAAACCATTTGGGGACAACCCAAATCAATTTAGGGAGCACCAAAACCATTTGGGGACGCCCCTAATCAATTGGGGGTTCCCCAAAACCATTTGGGGACGCCCCAAATTAATTTGGGGAGCCCCAAAACCATTTGGGGACGCCCCAAATGAATTGGGGGAGACCCAAAACCATTTGGGGATGCCTAAAATCAATTGTTGGAGCCCCTAAACCATTTGGGACGCCCCAAATCAATTTGGGGAGCCCCAAAACCATTTGGGGACGCCCCAAATCAATTTGGGGAGCCCCAAAACCATTTGGGGACGCCCCAAATCAATTTGGGGAGCCCCAAAACCATTTGGGGACGCCCCAAATCAATTTGGGGAGCCCCAAAACCATTTGGGGACGCCCCAAATAAATTGTGGGAGCCCCAAAACCATTTGGGAACGGCCCAAATCAATTGGGGAGCCCCAAAACCATTTGGGGACTCCCCATATCAATTGGGGACCCCCCAAAATCATTTGGGGACGCCCCAAATCAATTTGGGGAGCCCCAAATCAATGTGAGGAGCACAGAAACCATTTAGGGACACCCCAAAACCATTTGGGGGCGCCCCAAATCAATTTGGGGACGCACCAAAACCATTTGGGGACAGCTCAAATCAGTTTTTGGAGCCCAAAACCATTTGGGGACGTCCCAAATCAATTGAGGGAGCCCCAAAACCATTTGGGGAAGACCAAAATCAATTTAGGGAGCACCAAAACCATTTGGGGATGCCCCTAATCAATTCAGGGAGCCCCAAAACCATTTGGGGATGCCCAAAATTAATTTGGGGAGCCCCAAAACCATTTGGGACACCCCAAATGAATTGGGGGAGACCCAAAACCATTTGGGGACGCCCCAAATCAATTGGGGGATCCCCAAAACCATTTGGGGACGCCCCAAATCACCTTACGGAGCCCCAAAACCAATTGGGGATGGCCTAAATCAATTGGGGGACCCCAAAACCACTTGGTGAAGCCCCAAATTAATTTGGGGAGCCCCAAAACCATTTGGGGACGCCCCAAATCAATTTGAGGACCCCAAAACCATTTGGGGACGCCCCAAATCAATTGGGGGCGCCCCAAATCCGTTGGGGCGCCCTAAATCCATTTGAGAACGCCCCAAACCAATTTGGGGAGCCCCAAAACCCTCTGGGGAAGCCCCAAATCAATTTGGGGAGCCCCAAAACCATTTGGGGACGCCACAAATCAATTTGGGGAGCCCCAAAACCATTTGGGGATGCCCAAAATAAATTGGGGGCGCCCCAAAACTATTTGGGGACACCATAAATCAATTTGGGGACTCCAAAACCATTTCGGGATGCCCCAAATCAATTGGGGGAGACCCAAAACCATTTGGGGACGACCCAAAACCATTTGGGGACGCGCCAAAATCAATTTGGGGAGCCCCAAAACCATTTGGGAACACCCAAAATCAATTTTTGGGGCCCCAATACCATTTTGGGACGCCCCAAATATCTTGGGGGAGCCGCAAAACAGTTTGGGGACGCCCCAAATCAATTGAGGGAGCCCCAAAACCATTTGGGGACGCCCCAAATCAATTGAGGGAGCAGCAAAACAGTTTGGGGAGGCCCCAAATCAATTGGTGGAGCCCCAAAACCATTTGGGGACGCCCCAAATCAATTGCGGTAGCCCCAAAACCATTTGGGGACGCCCCACATCAATTTGGGGAGCCCCAAAACCATTTTGGGACGCCTCAAATCAATTGAGGAACCCCAAAACCATTTGGGGACGCCCCAAATCAATTGGGGGAGCCAAAAAACCATTTGGGGACGCCCCAAATCAATTTGGTGAGCCACACAACCATTTGGGGACGCCTCAAATCAATTGGGAGAGCCCCAAAACCATTTGAGGACGCCCCAAATCAATTTGGGGAGCCACAAAACCATTTGGGGACGCCCCAAATCAATTCGGGGAGCCCCAAAACCATTTGGGGACGCCCCAAATCAATTTGGGGAGCCACAAAACCATTTGGGGACGCCCCAAATCAATTTTGGGAGCCCCAATACCATTTGGGGACGCCCCAAATATCTTGGGGGAGCCGCAAAACAGTTTGGGGACGCCCCAAATTAATTGGGGAGCCCCAAAACCATTTGGGGACGCCCCAAATCAATTGAGGGAGCAGCAAAACAGTTTGGGGACGCCCCAAATCAATTGGGGGAGCCACAAAACCATTTGGGGACGCCCCAAATATCTTGGAGAGCCACAAAACCATTTGGGGACGCCTCAAATCAATTGGGAGAGCCCCAAAACCATTTGGGGACGGGACGCCCCAAATCAATTTGGGGAGCCACAAAACCATTTGGGGACGCCCCAAATCAATTTGGGGAGCCCCAAAACCGTTTGGGAACGCCTCAAAGCAATTTGGGGAGCCCCAAAACCATTTGGGGACGGGACGCCCCAAATCAATTTGGGGAGCCACAAAACCATTTGGGGACGCCCCAAATCAATTTGGGGAGCCCCAAAACCGTTTGGGAACGCCTCAAAGCAATTTGGGGAGCCCCAAAACCATTTGGGTACGCCCAAAATCAATTGGGGGACCACCAAAACCATTTGGGGACGCCCCAAAACCATTTGGGGACGCCCCAAAACCATTTAGGGACGCCCCAAAACCATTTGGGGACGCCCCGAATCAATTGGGGGAGCCCCAAAACCATTTGAGGACGCCTCAAATCAATTGGAGGAGACCCAAAACCATTTGAGGACGCCCAAATCAATTGGGGGAGGCCCAAGACCATTTGGGGATGCCCCAAATCAATTGAAGGAGCCCCAAACTATTTGGGGGACGACCCAAATCAATTTGGGAACCACAAAACCATTTCGGGACGCCCCAAATTAAATGGGCGAGACCCAATACCATTTGGGGACGCCCCAAATCAATTGGGGGAGCCCCAAAACCATTTGGGGAGCCCCAAAACCATTTGTGAGCCCCAAAACCATTTGGGGATGCTCCAAATCAATTGGGGGGCCCAAAAACCATTTGGGGATGCCCTTAATCAATTTGGGGAGCCCCAAAACTATTTGGGGATGCCCCAAATCAATTTGGGGAGCCCAAAACCATTTGGGGACTCCCCAAATGAATTGGGGGAGCCGCAAAACCATTTGGGGATGCCTCAAATCAATTTGGGTAGCCCCAAAACTATTTGGGGATGCCCCAAATCAATTTGGGGAGCCCAAAACCATTTAGGGACTCCCCAAATCAATTGGGGAAGCCCCAAAACCATTTGAGGACGGCCCAAATCAATTTGGGGGGCCCCAAAACCATTTGGG
>NC_090725.1:294392500-294405000 GCF_036898095.1 Palaemon carinicauda | reverse complement strand
GCCTCCATTATTACTAAGTCGAGGTTACTCTGCGAAGTGGCCAAGATGGAAAAATTCACCTTGGACATTGGGTGGTCCTCACTTCCGGAATGGTCTCTGATGACTGAATAATTACCCGTTCTAGGTGAACGACCGAAGTGCTCAGATAATCTTGCACGGTAATGTCTTTCACTTTTTCCAATATACGATGCATTACAGCGATCACACTTATATTTGTATATGACACCCGAACAAAGATCATCTGAGACCCGGTCTTTAAATTTGAAAAATTTGCTCATAGCATTTTAACTTATACAATGTATCCTATTTTAGGCTCTGATGATGGAAATAGATTTTCCGGAAGCTAAGCAATAAAGATGTATATCATAACCCTGGTACTATTATTCATATATATATATATATATATATATATATATATATATATATATATATATATATATATGTTTGTATATATATATATATATATATATATATATATATATATATATATATATATATATATACATATATATATATATATATATATACATACATATATATATATATATATATATATATATATATATATATGTATTATATATATATATGCGGATCTTAATGCAGACCCGAGTCTAGATGTGGGTACGTAATCAATTTCACTTATAATTAAAGTTAATATCAAAGATCTATATTTAATGAACAAAGTAGCCTACTTCCCTATTAGCTATGAAGGAAAAACGTAAATTATGCTAAGTATTTGCATTCTCACGTTTTAGTGTAATGAAAAATTTAGTAAGAAGCGCATATTTAGTCAGGACGGCCCATATTAGGTTTGTTTGCTGCGAGCCATCAGACAAAAGTTTCCCACCATCACCAATCAGAAATTGGTCAGTGTGGTGGTGAAAACTGGCCAAACCCCTAGACATGGATAGGGACATGTCTGAGACCTTTGTCTTACAGTGGACTAGAAATGGCTGTATTTGTTGTTGTTGTTGTTGTTGTTGTTATTGTTGGTGGTGCTTTAGCTATCTATCCTTGCGAGCGATCAGACAAAAGTCTCCTATCATAACCAATCAGCAGTTGGTCATGATGGTGATGAAAACTGGTCAAACACCAGTCATGAATATAGACATGTCTGAGGCCTTTGTCCTACAGTGGCATAAAAATGGCTGTATTTGTTGTTGTTATTGTTGTTGTTCTTGCTATTTATGTCTGCGAGCGATCAGACAAAAGTGTCCCACCACTACCAGTTAGCAGTTGGCCAGCGTGGTGATGAAAACTAACCAAACCCCAGGCATAAAGAAGGACACGTCTGAGTCTCTGTCCTGCAGTGGACTAGAAATGACTGTATTTGTTGTTGTTGTTGTTGCAACTTATCTCGACAGAAGTTGGGAGGCTCTGATTTGTACTTGCTTGAAGTGTCAATGTCTTGCGATTGTGATACACTTTATTTTTCTGGCGGAAGAACATCACAATATACTCTCCCCTCATAGTGCTGAATTATTCAGCAGACTCGACCAGTACTGAGCAAGGAGACATTTTGCTGCTTACGAAAATTAAACGAGAACTTTTCTTCCCCCTTTTTAACATGATTCCAGGGCACCGGTTTATCTTGTCGCTCTATACTGTTGTTTTATATTATTTTCGATCAAGTTCTTCTTAAAAAGATTGAGAACATAGGTAAATCAATTTGATAGCAGAGGAAATTCATCATCATCATCACCTCCTACGACATCTATTGATGCAAAGTCTCTATCTTGAGCTTTTAAATCAATATGTCTCCACTTATCGTCTCTTTCTTTGTGCTTCATAGTCCTTAATCATGTAGGCCTGGGTCTTACTACTCTTCTAATGCCTTGTGGAGCCCAGTTAAAAGTTTGGTGAACTAATCTCTCTTAGGGAGTACGAAGAGCATTCTTAAACCATCTCCATCTACCCCTCACTACTGCCATGATCTCATCCACATTTGGCACTCGAGTAATCTCTCTTATAGGTTAATTTCTAATCCTGTCCTGCCATTTAACTCCCAACATTCTTCTGTGGGCTTTGTTCTCAAATCTACAAAATCTGTTTGGTATTGCTTCATTGTCATACCATGACTCATGTCCCTACAGTATCACCGATCTCACTAAACTCATATAGCCTGATTTTTGTAAGTAATTTCAAGCGATTTGGTATCCACATTTTACCTAACCTGTCCACTGTCTGATTTGCTTTTTTCCACTGTGGTGCCCAACCACAGAAGTGGCCTCCCCAGTAGACAGCTTATACTCCCAGTCCAGGTCTGGGATCGATCTGCTGCCATGCGAATGCTAGGCAAACACGTTACTACTCTACTAGCCAAGAGGCTAGTGCAGTAACACCTCACAGAATGTGGAACATTGTGATTACATTCAAGATACTGGAAACAGATAATCAATTTAATATTTAGGAACCATTGCTACTTTTTATATTTCATTAGGCATTTTATTTAATTACCTATCAGATTGTTTTCATAATGAGGAATGTCAAATTTCAAATTTAGTCCTACGGTTTTCATAATAAATGAAAATTTAGAAAAAAAAATAAGGGTAAGGAACTAAATAGCTGGGATCTATCTTCTAAATAGTTTGTGACAGCCATTATCATGTCGTAGAATGTTATGATCAAAGTTATGGCATTCTTGTGTTGAAGAGTTGAAATGTCAATAAAATAAAGTGCTCTTTTTACCAAATACTTATTTTTTTCAAATATTTCTTTAATTGAAAAGGTAAGTGGATGCAATGGTGCTTGAATATATTCCCTTTGAATAAGAATAAGTATTTCATGAGTTTATAGATACCTAAGCCCTTTGACACTAGCATGTGTGTGAGAGAGAGAGAGAGAGAGAGAGAGAGAGAGAGAGAGAGAGAGAGAGAGAGAGATTTCTAATATTATTTTATTGATAAGGTAAGTGGATTTTATAGTGCTTAAATATATTTCCTTTACATAAGTATAAGTATTTTATGAGTTTATAGATACGTAAGCGCTGTAGCACTATAATACTTGAGAGAGAGAGAGAGAGAGAGAGAGAGAGAGAGAGAGAGAGAGAGAGAGAGAGAGAGAGATTTCAAATAGTTTTATGTTGGAGAGATAAGTGAAGGTTATGGTGCTTGAATATATTCCCTTTGGATAATAATAAGTATAGCACTAGAGAGAGAGAGAGAGAGAGAGAGAGAGAGAGAGAGAGAGAGAGAGAGAGAGAGAGAATCCTTATGAAACAATACCCAGTGATTTGGATACGGCCATTCGCTGTTCCCATATTAGCTCGGGCAATTGGAGGTTTACAAACATGAAGAGGCAATTTCACTGATACAGGCAATTTCCTCTTAACTTACGAGATGAGGCCCATTCTGCTCGACCCTAAGCTTATTGGAAATGCTGGAGGACACTTGCTTTCGGCCAACAGTTGTCTATTGGTTTATATTAGATGGATTCTAAAGGCGAGGTTTTGACATGTTGACGACAGCGCTGTCATGCAATCACTGTTTTTAACGGTTTGAAGGGAGATTATGAAATTATTCAATTTCATATTTTGAAAGATATAAGAATTTATCACAATAGGCTAATACATACTTATACATTTTATGATAGTATAATTTGCTTATAAATAAATTATTCATATATATATATATATATATATATATATATATATAGGTAACGTAGATGCTTTTATTAAAATTAAACAGGTTGTCATGGGTCTCATTTCATAGTTTATAAATTACTGATCTAATTATCTTGATATATTTCATATATTTTTCATTTTTTCTTATATATGCTGTGGTTTATATTTTTGGAGTCTTTGGACTTTAGCATCCTGCTAATCCAACTTGAATTGTATCTTGGATAGTGATAATATTAATAGTAATAAAATAATGATTATAACATTAATGATAGTAGCATCCTGCTTATCTAACTAATGCTGTATCTTGGCTAATAATAATAATAATAATAATAATAATAATAATAATAATAATAATAATAATAATAATAATAATAATAATAATAATAATATGTTTCATTAATGATGATTGCTCCCTCAGTGGCAACGGTCTTGTAGTTTAACTTCTCTATGGCTCTGATAAGTTCCTTTTCAGAAGTACTGCATTCCGCCAGCAGCAAAATTCGGTTTATGTTTCAATGGCGAAAGTGAATGCCCAGCTAGATATAAGGCTTCCACTATAAAAGCTTTCGTCCCCGGGGCTATTTTGCATTGCTCCTCCTGGCCGGATAACCATGATGAACTTGACCGACTTATCAAGTCTTAGTGAATGATGGATATTCAAACAGGCAAATCAACTGTGAGATCAAGTAGGCCATGGACACTTGATACCAAGCTGAGCATCGGGCTGAAAATACTACAGGGATGAACTTTTATTATAAAGATTTTATGCACAGCAACTTCAAGCAAGATAAGAAAGCTGTGAAAGATATTATCAAGAACCACGTCTCCCTGTAGAAGATAGTACTGAAATAAGACTAATCACTATCAAACAGCCAAGACAAGATCCCTAATAATGAAAAATAACCCAGCCCCACAGATACAGGACTTCCTCAAGCGGTATAATGGGGTTTATTCTTATCAATGCCCAGTTCCAGGATGCCAGGGAAAATACATCGGAATGACACCATATGACTAGCTAAGCATAATTTTGTCCTGTCATGTACAACTTACTATAAAGATTCATGCTACTCAAACACTCAATACTACCATCAGGCATGAAGACATTGTGAGAAATACCAAGATTATATAAATCACACCGGATAGCAAAAGGAGAAACCCCTTCTGAATACAACACAAGAGAAGTTTCTTCTCCCTTCTTACTGCAGGATTGATACCCAACACTCAAACATGAATTTTACAGATGTTGACATCACAAATGAAGACATTACCGATCAACGCTCCCGCAGCTTGCCTGAGATGTTAATTCTCCCAACGAGCGCCTCAACCAATCAGTGAGCAGCTGTCAACGAGCAAAATGGTGATACACCACCTGAGACTGAGTGCAGGAGTAGACTGGCTGAAGCTGTGCCTCTCCCGGCATGTGCTCCAGCGAATGAGAATTCAGTGCACCATTTATATCACTACTCGCTCCGGGCACGTCGCCCGACATGGCCAATGTAAATTTACGGCCAGTTTCTACATTGCTCCTCTGCAATATATAAGGAATCCACAAACACTGATTGGACCATTTTAGCCTGAAAAAGGGAGGACCACACCTCTTGATACGTATTGCTGTTTTACAATTTTATCCTACATTGCTCCTTTGCCATGTATAAGGCGCCCACAAACACTGATTGGACCATTTCAGCCGGAAAAAGGGAGGACCTCACCTCTTGATATAAGTTGCTGTTTTACTGTGCTACCTGGTTACATTGTGACTTTGTACATGTATTTGAATTAAACCCACAGTTGAGATTTATCTCAACTTCACCTTCTCAGTGATGAACTATGAATTTTGCACAGAATGCCGTACAGATAAAAAAGTAAAAGTTATCATAGCATAGAGAAAATAAACTACAAGCACAATGCCACTGAGACAGCAATCATCTTTTATGAAACCTGCATAAAAGAGGGCCTACTCCCAAAATAATAATAATAATAATAATGATAATAATAATAATAATATCAAATAATAATAATAATAATAATAATAATAATAATAATAGTAGTAGGAGAAAGTAGAATTGCTCTGAACTAAAAGTATTCTTCAAGTGTAACTTGTTGTTGACGCACCATACGATGACATCGATTTCCGTTATCTTTAAGAGCAATTTGTTGTTGACGCATCATACGATGACTTCGTTTTACGTTTTCCTTAAGAGAAATTCGTTGTTGACGCATCATATGATGACATCGATATCCATTTTCTTTAAGAGCAATTCATTGTTGATGCATCATATGATGACATGGATTTCCGTTTTCTTTAAGAGCAATTCGTTGTTGAAGCATCATACGAATGACATCGATTTCTGTTTTCTTTAAGAGCAATTCATTGTTGACGCATCATACGATGACATCGATTTTCGTTTTCATTAAGAGCAATTCGTTGTTGATT
Organism: Palaemon carinicauda; assembly: GCF_036898095.1. NCBI lineage: Eukaryota > Metazoa > Arthropoda > Malacostraca > Decapoda > Palaemonidae > Palaemon > Palaemon carinicauda. Next base: position 294,398,944 of record NC_090725.1, on the reverse strand, counting down.
CATCATACGATGACATGGATTTACGTTTTCTTTAAGAGCAAATCGTTGTTGATGCATCATACGATGACATCGATTTCCGTTATCTTTATGAGCAATTTGTTGTTGACGTATCATACGATGACTTCGATTTACGTTTTCCTTAAGAGCAACTCGTTGTTGACACATCATATGATGACATCGATATCCATTTTCTTTAAGAGCAATTTGTTGTTGACGCATCATATGATGACATTGATTTCCGTTTTCTTTACGAGCAATTCATTGGTGACTCATCATACGAATGACATCGATTTCTGTTTTCTTTAAGAGCAATTCATTGTTGACGCATCATACGATGACATCGATTTTCGTTTTCATTAAGAGCAATTCGTTGTTGACGCATCATACGATGACATCGATTTCCGTTTTCTTTAAGAGCAAATCGTTGTTGATGCATCAGACGATGTTATCGATTTCCGTTTTCTTTATGAGCAATTCGTCGTTGACGCATCATACGGTGACATCAATCCCGTTTTCTTTAAGAGCAATTTGTTGTTGACGCATCATACGATGACATTGATTTCCGTTTTCTTTAAGAGCAATTCGTTGTTGACGCATCATACGATGACATGGATTTCCGTTTTCTTTAAAAGCAAATCATTGTTGATGCATCAGAAGATGGCATCGATTTCTGTTTTCTTTAATAACAATTTGTTGTTGACGCATCAGACAATGGCATCGATATTTGTTTTCTTTCAGAGCAATTTGTTGTTGACGCATCACACTATGGAATCGATTTCCGTTTTCTGTCAGAGCAATTCGTTGGTGACGCATCATACGATGACATCGATTTCCGTTTTCTTTAAGAGCAATTCATTGTTGACGCATCATACGATGACATCGATTTCCATTTTCCTTAAGAGCAAATCGTTGTTGATGCATTAGAAGATGGCATCGATTTCCGTTTTCTTTAAGAACAATTTGTTGTTGATGCACCAGACAATGGCATCGATATTTGTTTTCTTTCAGAGCAATTTGTTGTTGACGCATCAGACGATGGCATCGATTTCCGTTTTCTTTCAGAGCAATTCGTTGTTGACGCATCATACGATGATATCGATTTCCGTTTTCTTTAAGAGCAATTCATTGTTGACGCATCATACGATGGCATCGATTTACGTTTTCTTTAAGAGCAAATCGTTGTTGATGCATCAGAAGATGGCATCGATTTCCGTTTTCTTTAAGAACAATTTGTTGTTGATGCATCAGACAATGGCATCGATATCAGTTTTCTTTCAGAGCAATTTGTTGTTGACGCATCAGACGATGGCATCGATTTCCGTTTTCTTTCAGTTGAATTCGTTGTTGACGCAGCAAACGATGGTTTCCATTTCCGTTTTCTTTAAGAGCAAATCGTTGTCAAAATCGAACCCGCCATTGAAATAGAAACCAAAGTTTTGACTAGTAACTGATAACAGTTTTAATGAATCTTGTTTAATGATTTTCCTTGACAATGAATTTTGAAAACATCAGAACCTGCAAAGGGTTCATGATAAAGTCAGAGGTGTAGAATAAGACGAATGACAAACTTTATCGGAGAGTTAGACATTTGTCTCATTTACTGCATGAATCTAAAACTAATATGAACCCCATGAAATCATTAATGATATATGTTAATAATGAAGGTTTAATAGTGATTAAAAATAACTCTTTCCAATGTATTTTTGAGAGGACAATTAGAATGCAAGGGTCCTAATCTTATTATGTATATTTTTCTACCCAATCGGGTGATATTCAGACACCAAAGGGAATATCCAAAATGGGATGCCCGCTCTTCCTTTATGTTCATGATAAATGGAAGTAAATGGAATTGAATAAAATGACTTCTCTGCTTCAAATATGTACATCCCATACAAACGTCCCCTAAATCATTTGATTGTCCTATACTGCTTATCAATTGCTCAGAGAGAGAGAGAGAGAGAGAGAGAGAGAGAGATATTATATGTATATGTATATATATATATGTATATATGTATATATATATATATATATATATAAAGAGAGAGAGAGAGAGAGAGAGAGAGAGAGAGAGAGAGAGGGGGGTAGTTGAATACCAAAGGAAAAGTAAAAGGGATTATGGGGAAGGATAGTTTGAAAGGGGCAGGTGTAATCAGATGAAGGGGGTGGCAATCCTTTGATGTGTCCCCTATCAAAGGAATCCTATTTTGTGAATGAGACGATGGTTCCAATATCCCTTTGGGAAAAAAGGTTGCCTTTGAAATCCATAGTTTATGCATCAACATCTGGATTTCGTGGTGGTCCAGGAGGGCTATAAGAGTACAACGTGAAACACACTCTATCTCTCACTGTATACGTACTCAAGTATGAATATGTGTGCATATATATATATATATATATATTCATAAACATCCATATATATATATATATATACACACATATATATATATATATATATATGTATGTATGTATTTATATATATATATATATATATATATGTATATATGTGTATATATAAATGTATGTATGTATATATATATGTATACATATGTATGTATGGGATCTCTTCAAAAGAGTGACAATTCAGAAGAGTGACATAACATAAGAGCGACAAAAATGCTACTCAGAAGAGTGACAGATCAAAAGAGTGACATAACAAAATAGTGACAATTTATTATATTGATCAAAAGAGTGACACTGGTTACTAAAACTGATTCAGTAATTAAGATATTTATTTTTTGTAAAACATACAATAAAAATAAATACACAAATATAGAAATATATAATTATAAAAAAATGTGAAATATACAATAGTACTTTGAAAATTAAAAATTTTTGTTAATTAAAAATAAATAATTGAAATTTTATCGAACGGTGAAATACATATGTAAACATAAAAGTTCTTTAAAAAAGAGTTTTTTATTTCTCGTAAAAAAAGCAAAAAAGCCAAAATTTCACTAATGTCTTCGTCTAAGTTGTTAAGCCTATTACTTGCACCAAAAAGTAAATTGTGTGCAATACCCCTTATGTAATCACTCAAACTGATTTCCCCCTCTCTACTTAAAACTGTTGTCAGCCTTTTTTCTCTTTGGATTTCTTCTTTTTTTTTTTTCTTAGACGGATTAATGCCCGATGTTAAACGTTGTATTTCTTGGTCTGTTCGATGGTCTTCTTTGACAAATTCCCGAATCATTGAGTACACACCCAAATGGTAACGCTCAATGACGGTTTCAAATCTCCTGTGCCAAGCCTCTACTCCATTATTCGTTCTTGGGAGATTGAGTTCTTGCAAATGATGGATGCTCCAAAAAGTTGGATGAAACCGTGGAGGGTGACGTAATTGGTTTTGTCTTGGCCTTCCACTTCGTGAAATTATGCGCCTACCTAGCACATACGTTTCCGCAAAATATTTATAAACCGGTTCTGCTTCATCTGGGATGTTATTTGCAAGGCATAGATATGCATCATGGATGTCATCAGGTCGTAGAAATGCGAGCTCTGCCAACTGTCGTAAACCTAAAGCTAAATCGCAATTATTTTTGTATACATCAACGAGGCCATACTTTTGAATACTTCGGTAAATACTTTGACATAGGTGGAAAAAGCATCCGGTTATTCTAGCCTGGGGAAATTTTTCTTGGAGAGCTTTGATACAAGGTAACTCAAAATCTATCAAGATGAACCTACAGTAGGAGTTAACTGAATTCCTTTTGCTCCTGCAACTGAAAGTAAATGTTCTAGCATTGATGAATATATCTGCGTTGTTTTCCCAGGCAGCAACGCATAGACAGCGGGTAATATTTGCCCCTGGAATATGTAATGGATAGTGTATATTTGATAGAATTGCTTAGGACACGTTTTAAATGTCCCATCAAGGAACCAGATATCCGACTTGGCTAGTCTTCGTAGATTATTTTCACTACCGAAAGCTAGAATTCTTTCCTGTGCCTCTTCCTCCTCGAATTCCGCATTCAAAGTCTCACTTTCGGTCTTGGTGTCATACAAAAGGAAGTTTCTTTCCCCAGTATGAGTAACCTTCAGCTTATTTGGGATTACTAAATCAGTGGCAGAATTTGCTTCTACTGGAAATGCTTTTTTACGTATACGATGAATAGCTTGTCTTATAGCTGATGTAGATGGCATTTCAACAGCATAGTTTATATCTATTTTCTGTCTGGTTTCCTGCACGATTGCCGCCGGTGTTGCTTTTGTACTCTTTGCCAGAAATTTCACTTCATCAATACATTGTAGTACATCATTTCTCCCAGTAATTGGTGCATGGTTATGTTCCTTTCCTTCAGATATCATACCACCTTGTGTATTGAAAAGCTAAATCCCACGAAGTGTTGCAGCACCACCACAGCTTTTGTCCTCGCACCTGAAATAAGGATTTTGTTCTCGGGATCTTTGATGTCGATATATGTGCCCTCTATAGACTAACTTTTCTTTTCCTTTCTGAGATTTCACAAAAGTGTATTCGTCCATTATGGGCAGCCGGATTTGGAAAAAAAAATCTTCTCTATAAGTATAAAACAATCCGGCCGAAAACTCTCAGACAACTAAAGTATTTTCTCGAAATTATTGAAAAAGAGACAGAAATGAGAAAGAGAGAGAAAAAAGAAGCAAATTATCCACACCTACTATTTAGCATAACCACTAGTTTAGAGTTAGAGAGAAAAAGAGGCCTCAATTTGTCAATCTTTTGAATTCTAATTTATCTTTGTCACTCTTTTGAATTTTATTTCGGTTTGTCACTCTTTCGTTATGTCACTCTTTTGAATTTGTATTCATGTTTGTCACTCTTGTGTTATGTCACTCTTTCGAAATGTCACTCTTTCAATACAATATATATATATATATATATATATGCTAGCATTTATACCATATATATATATATATATATATACATATATATATATATCATATATATATATATATATATATATATACTTGTATGTGTGTCTGTATTACGACTATCACTTGTTCCAGCGAGTAATAAAAACTGTTGCACGAGCAGACATATCTCACAGTTGACTGGTTTCATATCACAAGTTTGGAAAGGAAATTGTCCATATCATCTGAATTCCTCTTTATGTTCGCTAACTTCCAATTGCCATAACTCGAATGACAGCAGCGAATTGGATCCGAATTTCGTTGGTTGTTCTTTCATCAATAAAGGAGAAGAGACTCTTGAGCTATGGTAAACAGTTCTTTTAGGAGAAGGATACTCCAAAATCTCTCTCTCTCTCTCTCTCTCTCTCTCTCTCTCTCTCTCTCTGGTTACGGCTCTTTTTTCCTTTGCCTACACATACATCGAATAGTATGGCCTATTAACACTGGCATTAGAAAACAATTGTTCTTCACTCAAGGGGTTAACAACTGCTCTGCAATTGTTCAGTGGCTACTTTTTTCTTGTTAAGGGTAGAAGAGATTCTTTAGCTATGGTAATCAATTATTTTAGGAAAAGGATACTGCAAAATCCCTCTGGTTACGGCTCCTTATTCCTTTGTCTACACATACACCAATAGTCTGGCCTATTCTTTACATATTCTCCGGTCCTCATACACTAACAACACTGAGATTACCAAACATTTGTTCTTCATGCAAGAGGTTAACTCCTGCGCTGTAATTGTTCAGTGGCTCCTTTCCCCTTGGCAAGGGTGAAAGAGATTCTTTAGCTATGGCAAGACCTTTCCCCTTGCTAAGGGTAAAAGAGATTTTTTAGCTATGGCAAGACCTTTCCCTTGCTATGGGTAAAAGAGATTTTTTAGCTATGGCAAGACCTTTCACCTTGGTAAGGGTAAAATAGATTCTTTAGCTATGGCAAGCAGCTCTTCTTGAAGGACACTCCAAAATGCTATAGCCTCTGTACCACTGTTTTGGGGTAAAGTTATCTTGCTTGAAGGTACACTCGGCCACACTATTTTATTTTATTTTTGGAAGCTTTTATAATAAAAATATGAAAGAATTGCTATCATGTTGTTACTGTTCATGGAATATTTTAATTTTATTGTTCATTACTTCTCGTAGTTTATTTAGTTCCGTATTTCATGTCCTCATTGGGCTATTTTCCCTGGTAGAGCCCATGGGCTTATAGCATCCTGTTTTCCCCACTTTCTGGTCCCCATGTACCTGAATGTGAATTTTTTTGAAGATATAATTGTCCCACTAAATACTGACTTTAGATAAAGTAAGAAAACAGCCCTCTGTTTCTTTTAATTTCATTTCAAACGCAGATTATTAGATTGCAGGATTTCAATTGACTCCTCCCACCCTTCCCATAACAATAACAGTTGGTGATTTTGTGTAATATAGATATTATTAATATGACATTCTCACATTCGTGATTTCAAATAAAAATATGGAGTCTAAGAAATCGTTATATTTCAATATCATTTTGTAAATGGTTTGAAAAAGTAATTTCTTAAGGAATTACAAAAAAAGGCA
>NC_090725.1:294382500-294390000 GCF_036898095.1 Palaemon carinicauda | reverse complement strand
TGCTGGACCAGGTCTTGTTTCACAGCCGGTCCAAAGCTATTGTCTTCGAGTGGTTCCGCCTGGGGCTCTGATTCCGAGGTCGGTAAGAGAACCCAGACATTAATGTATCAACATATATGGCTTATACCAATCTGAGAAACACGTTTAAATGTGCAAAATTTATCATGGACACACTTGTCCGAGATTTTGTTCAATATCTCCAGATAAAATAAGAATTAAGCGGAATAAAAGATTTTTCGTATACTTACAAACAAAGTGAATAATTACGATAACAAACACAATATGTACACAAATATATACAAAGGAACACAACTAATAAACAGACCAAATTTTGCATAAAATTGGTCCTCCACCGATACACCAAGCAAGGCTAAGTACCCTCCAAGGTAGCCACTTCAACTGAAGGAAGGACAGTAACGATAGTTTAGAAAATGAATACTGGGTTATGGTGGCCTAGTGGTAGCGTCCTTGCCTGATGATTGCCAGATTGTGGTTCGAGTCCTGCTCAAACTTGTTAGATCATTTGGTCGTTACAACCTCTTGACATGAATACCAGACCTCTCATGAGTAATTTATTCGTAAGAATACCTTCTAGGAGAAGGACACTCCAAAATCAAATCATTGTTCTCTAGTCTTGGGTAATGCCATAACCTATGTACCATAGTCTTCCACAGTCCTGTGGTAGAGTTCCTTGCTTGAGGGTACACTCGGGCTTTCTATTCTATCTAATTTCTCTTCCTCTTTTTTTTAATAAAATGTTTATAGTTTATATAGGAAATATTTATTTTAATGTTGCTACTGTTTTTAAAATATTTTATTTTTCCGTTTTTCCTTTCTTCACTGGGCTATTTTCCTTGTTGGAGGCCCTGAGCTTATAGCACCCTGCTTCTCCAACTAGGTTTATAGCTTAGCAACTAATAATAATAATAATAATAAGAAGAAGAAGAAGAAGAAGAACGTCCACTAACAAACTTATAGTTCCTGACACAACAATAGTTACCATTGTTATTGTTGCTATCGAAATTACTACCAATGCAATTTATAAAAACACGAGTAGTGACAGAAACATAATTTTATTTGAGGATTAAAGACTAGAAACAAATATCCAATGCTTGTGTGAGAAATATTTTAAGTTATTTGCCATGAAAATATTTCAAGTTTCTATAAAACGTTTAATTAACATGTATTATTTGGTCGTAGCTTTCCCTTGTAACAGAAATAGATAATAATCCTACTGCAATAATAGATTTCCAAAGGCATTTAATGTTTGTGGAACATTATACTACATACTTTTATTAAATGGAATTTTCTAGTTAATACTTCCATATGAATAATGATGGTTAAACTTTTCAAATGCCGTATGCATATTAATAAGGTTAATAATGAACCTTAATTTTTATCTGTATTTTAAGAGCTTTTTTTTCTATAATAAAATCGAGCAGTTTTTGTCTATATTATTATTATTATTATTATTATTATTATTATTATTATTATTATTATTATTATTGGTGTTGTTATTATAAATATTTTTATTATTATTATTATTATTATTATTATTATTATTATTATTATTATTATTATTATGATTATCATTATTATTATTACTTACTTACATACTTACTTACTTACTAAGTTACTACCCTTGTTGGAAAACAAGGTTGTTATAAGCTCAGGGGCTCCAACAGGGAAAATAGCCCCGTGATGAAAGGAAACAATGAAAAATAAAATATTTTTAGAACAGTAACAACATTGAAATAAATATTTCCTATATAATCTCTAAAAACTTTAATAAAACAAGAGAAAAAGAAATAAGATAGAATAGTGTGCCTAAGTGTACCCTCAAGCAAGAGAACTCTAGCCCAAGACAGTGGAAGACCATGATGCAGAAGCTATGGCACTACTCGAGACTAGAGAACAATGGTTTGATTATGGAGTGTCCTTTACCTAGAAGAGCTGCTTACCAAAGCTAGAGTCTCTTCTACCCTTACCAAGAAGAAAGTGGCCACTGAACAATTAGTGCAGTAACCCCTTGAGTGAAGAGGAATTGTTTAGTAATCTGTGTTGTCAGGTGTATGAGGATGGAAGAGAATCTGTAAAGAATAGACCAGACTATTCAGTGTGGGTGGGTGTAGGCAAAGGGAAAATTAACCGTAACCAGAGAGAATAATCCAATGCAGTACCATCCGGCCAGTCAAAAGACCCCATAACTCTCTAGTGGTAGTATCTCAACGGGTGGCAGGTTTCCTGGCCAACCTACTACCTATAAAAATGAAAGATTCTTAAAGCTGTTTAATTTCAGAGATTCAGTACTTCTCCAATGCTGCCGGCTTCACTTTACCTGTCCTTCGATATAAATGAACTATGACTAGAGGCTGAACATTTGTTTGTCTTGGAAATATACATTACACATTATACAATATGGTAAGCAGGTCTTCTAGGAGAAGGACACCCAAAAATCAAACCATTGTTCTTCCGCTGTCTTGGGTTAGAGTTCTCTTGCTTGAGGGTACACTCGGCCATACTATTCTATCTTATTTCTCTTTCTCTTGATTTTTTTAAGTTTTTATAGCTTATATAGAAAATATTTATTTTTTTTTGTTGTTACTGTTTTTTAAATATCTTATTTTTACTTGTTTTCTTTCCTCGCTGGGCCATTTTTCCTGTTGGATCCCCTGGTCTTATAGTTTCCTGATTTTCCCACAAAGGTTGTAGCTTAGTAAGTAATAATACTAATATTGTTGAGGTTTAGAAAATCATTGGAACTCTGAGCATCGTGATAAAACGATCGAATAAGACTTAAAGGAGTATTTAGTATGCATTCATACCCATGTATCCAATCCATCTGCCTGCAGACGTACATTAAATTTCAAACGCATGGAAATCAAGCTATTTCCAACAAGAAGACACGAGCCAACTCTGCAGAGAGAGAGATAGAGAGAGAGAGAGAGAGAGAGAGAGAGAGAGAGAGAGAGAGATTTAGCTTTGAGTCCCTATTATTATTATTATTATTATTATTATTATTATTAAATGCTAAGCTACAACCCTAGCTGGAAAAGCAGGATGCTATAAGCCCAGGGGCACCAACAGGGAAAATAGCCCAGTGAGGAAAGGAAATAAGGAAAAATAAAATATTTTAGGAATAGTAACAATATTAAAATAAATATTTCCTATTTAAACTATAAAAACTTTAACAGAACAAGAGGAAGAGAAACTAGATAGAAAAGTGTGCCCAAGTGTACCCTCCAGCAAGAGAACTCTAACTCAAGGCAGTGTAAGACCATGGTACAGAGGCTATGGCACTACCCAAGAATAGAGAACAATGGTTTGATTTTGGAGTGTCCTTCTCTTAGAAGAGCTGCTTACCATAGCTAAAGAGTCTCTTCTACCCTTACCAAGAAGAAAGTAGCCACTGAACAATTACAGTGCAGTAGTTAACCCCTTAGATGAAGAAGAATTGTCTAGTAATCACAGTGTTGTCAGGTGTATGAGGACAGAGGAGAATCTGTAAAGAATAGGCCAGACTATTCGGTGTCTGTGTAGGCAAAGGGAAAGATCCGTAACCAGAGAGAAGTGTCCTATGTTGTACTGTCTGGCCATTCAAATGACCCCATAACTCTCTAGCGGTAGTATCTCAACGGGCGGCTGGTGCCCAGGCCAACCTACTACTATAATCTTAATAACAATAGATAAGATTTGAGACTCGTTCAAATTAATTTCAGTTTGTTTAAGATAACATATTAAGTTTAGAGGCTGTGGCGACCTATTGGAAACGTCCCTGCCTTGCGTTCTACTGGACAGGAGAATGAGTCCCGCTTAAAATCGATGTTTTCTTGTAGGGAAAAATAACCCATTGAGGAAAGGAAATAAGAAAATAAATAAACAATATATGAAGTAATGAACAATTAAAATAAAATATTAAAAAAAAAACAATAACAATATTATATATGAGTATGTATATGTTGAATTATATAATTATATCTACACACCAACATAAATAGTTTATGAACGTCCCAGTGCTTCAAAGGGAAGGAGAGAATACTGATGAGAGATGAGGTGGGTGGTCTGGGAAAAGGCACACACACACACACACACGCATACAAGGCTGAACAGGGCAGGTGTAATGAGGTGAATGGCACGGTTTTTCTTTTGATGCGACTCCCATCAAAGGAATCCGGTTCTGTGAATGGAGAGACGAGTCCAAATTCAGGGTTGCCAGTTTGGCCTTTTTTCAGGCCAAAGAAACCAAAACTTTGGCCTCATTTGAAATTAGCGGGCCTTAAATAATATACATTTGGCCTTTTTCTACTAGTGGGTTGGCCTTTTAAAGCTTATGTTGAATAGAAGTTGGCCTTTTCTCATTTAGAAAACTTGGCAACTCTGAGTCCAATATCCCTTTTGGGGAAAAAAAGAAGAGAGAACGCAAGGTGCATCTTTTATGCATCGATGCTAAGAATTCTTGATTCAGGAAGATTGTGGTGTAAGAAGACAGAAATGTGAAGAAAAAAATATGTATTTAACTTGGTTGTTAGGATGATAACAAAACAATTCTATGTATTTAACCTGGTGTTTAGGAGCATCGTGGTATAAGAGGTATAAGAAGAAAAAGGCAAAGAAAAGAAAATCCTTGTGTTTAAGCTCGTGTTTAGGAAGATTGTAGTATAAGATGAAAAAAGGTGAAGAAACAAAAACGTTCTGTTTTTAACCTGGTGTTTGGAAAGATTGTGGTATAAGAAGAAAAAAGGAAAGAAAAACAAAAAAAATTCTATGTATTTAACCTGGGTATATTGTGGCGTTCACACGAGAAACACACACATTGATTACACATTTTCTAATATTCTCTGCATGAAACCACACAAAGAACAATAGTAGATCATTATAAAAATGGCTAATTTCAAAGATCTTCACCACTGAATGGACCATTCAAAAAAAAAAAAAAAAAAAAAAAAAAAAAACTATTCGTGCATTATGAGAGCATAAGCTTGCCGTCTTCAGCATAAAAGACTCTCCCTCTCTCTCTCTCTCTCTCTCTCTCTCTCTCTCTCTCTCTCTCTCTCTCTCTCTCTCTCTCTCTCTCTCTTTCAGTGACTGGAATTATTGACGCTGGGTGCAGTTGATGTTGTTACTTTTCCATCCCACAGCCCAAGAATCACAGAGCTTAATGGCATAGAGGATATGCCAGACACATTCCTTCTGGTAAGCTCCCAGAAGGTAGGATCTCATAGATACAGGGAGACTTTCAGAGAGATTACGCGAAAGATCACGAACAGAAGCAAGAAATATGAGGTAAAATTCTACATATATGATATAAAAAAATGGGAAAAATAACGTTGGAGGTACCAGACTCACATGGCAGAGGACTATGAAGCGTAAATTAGGAGAAATGCTTGGAGAAGTAGTCAATTAAAATCTCAAGATATAGACGACTGAGGTGAGATGCGAGCATAGTAGCACAACGCCATCTACTGTATATAGAGATTCAGAGAACATCAGAAGTGGGAGCTTCATGCATTAGCCAGATGCTGTAGGGCAGCTTGGGGTCAGCTTAGCTTAAGGGATACAAAACTGAGCCAGACGACCAAGTGATTGATAGGAAGACACTGGTTACTCCGGAGAGAAGTGGAAGAGAAAATGAAGAAATGAAACACAGTACCAGGTAGATACACTTGAACATTTGCCTCAACTTACTCTTGCTATTTAAGACCCTAAGTCATTATATAAAACTGCATCTGTAAGACAAGGAAAAATTGAAGGATATTCACAGGCGAAACTCATGCAGGTGTGCAGATAAAAAATGTAGTACATACGTAAGAAGCAAACAAAAGAAAATGAATGAAAACAACGGGTGTTATCTGACTAGCCTCCTGGCTAGTACACTGATAGCGTGTTTGCCTACCATTCCCATGGCAGCAGATCGATCCCAGTCTGGGACCGTGAGTTTAGCTGTTTACTAGGGAGGCCACTGCTGTGGTTGGGCACCACGGTGGAGTGTTGGACTTGCCCGGATGATGGTCTGGTGAGCATCTATTCTGATGAAACTGGAATTGAAACCCGACACCTTTTAACCTTTAAAAGGAAATATAAACAAGGAAGAGAAGTGTGCATTTAAAACGCAGTGTAGTAGATTATTGCTAACTGAACAAAACACGAAAGAATAACTGGAGAAAGTTTAAGGAAATACCACAGCCTCTGTACTTGGTCTTCCACTGTCTTGGATAAGAATCATCTTGCTTGGAGGGGCACTCGGGCACATTATTCTATCGTATTTATCTCCCTCTTTTTTTGTAAACTCTTATAGTTTATATATATGATGATTAAAAGATTAACTTTGTTACTCTTCTTAAGATATTTTGTTTTAATTGTTTATTAATTCTCTTGTAGTTTATTTATTTACTTGTTTCATTTCCTCACTGGGCTATTGTTCCTTGTTGGAGCCTTTGGGCTTACAGAATCCTACTTTTCCAACTAGGGTTGTAGCTTAGCTTGTGATAATAATAATAATAATAATAATAATAATAATAATAATAATAATAATAATAATAATAATTATTATTATTATTATTATTATTATTATTATTATTATTATATTGAATGATGATAAGGAAGCGTATAAGATAAAGGGAAAATGTATCATTTATAACAATATTATACATCAATAGTCGAAAAAAAAATAAGGAAAAATAAATGGTTGTAATGAAATAAAAGTTTAAAACGATAAAAAAAAAGATATCGTGAATAAAAAGGCAAAATGGAAAAAAGCGTAAATGAGATAGAAGGACAAACAAGAGAAACTGCGAATTCTGGAATAAGAACCAAAAGAAATGAGTAAGAGACTGAGAAGGAAAAGCATATTGAATGGCGGACATAACTCAATGGGAAGATTTCGTGAACCCGAAGGCATTATGGGTAACGGAGAAGACACATGAAACATATATTTCATGAAGGATTTGTGAAGAATAACTCGAAGGAAATGTATCTACCAGAGGGGAGATAGATGATATGGAAGTCTCTGGAAGAAAAATACCATCGGGAAAAAATCCTGGAATAGATTTCGAAAATAAATGCTCGGTGGAGGGAACAATTCTGGAATGAGATAAGTGAACTCGGTAGAGGTGGATTAGATAAGGTAGATGATAAAGAAGATGATAAAGTCGATGAAAAGGAAGATAAAGTACATGATAAAGAAGATAAAGCAGATTTTCCAAACACGAAAAATCTATATTGGATTGCAAATTATGGACAGTTACACCTCTGAATTTATAATTTTGCATCAAGCCTTGATCTTTCAATAAATTCAGTATGAGTTCCATCATGAGGGTTTACATAATGTACTTTACTTTAAGGGCTACTTTTCTGGTCCTGTACAGCAGGGGAACCCTACTCTCTACAAAACCTTCAGTGTCTTTTTTATCATGTTCATTCCAAGGCATTAAGCATTTCACACCAGATATAGCTCGTTTATTTCCAAATCAACACTATCGAAGCACTTAGAGAGCAAGAAAG